>NC_091165.1:31397514-31432514 GCF_040958095.1 Procambarus clarkii | reverse complement strand
GCTCAGGTAATCCCAGGCAGGGTACTGCTAACCGGCACCCAAATCTACCAAACAACCTTCAAAGAACTGAACCCCTGGGACGTGTACACTCACGGGGACCTAGCAGGGGGGAACCACCGGAAGAAGGAAGAATACTCAGTACACAGGGGCAAGAACGAAGGCAGACCTCCACCCTAGGCAGACAAACAAAAGGAAAAAGAAAACCCCGCAAGAGGACAGCGTACCCAAGCGGAACACAGCCGGTCGCCATGATAGGTGAAAACAAGCTGCGCAGTACCCTGCGTCCTACTAGTGCAAACTGCCTCTTACCCTGAGGCGAACAAGGGAGAGAGAACACCCGAGCACACAAAGGGTGGTCGAAAACCAAGCAGTAAACTGCCTAGCATGGGCAGAACCCAAGGAACTTGTGGAAGGTGGCCCCAAGGGCAGTACCTACAGGGCACCTAGGGAAGGAAACCCTAGACACATGCAGCCCGAGTACTGGACAATCACTCCCGGGCTCGCGCACCACCTAGAAGAGTCACCACACTCTAAGTACAGTTCTAAAACAATCACTGGAGCCGGAGTACATGACCTCAGCCTCTACCTGGTTGTTGGGATTCTTGGAGTTCTTCTACTCCCCAAGCCTGGCCCAAGGCCAGACTTGACTTGTGAGAGTTTGGTCCACCAGGATGTTGCTTGGAGCGGCCCGCAGGCCCACATACCCACCACAGCCCGGTTGGTCCGGCACTCCTTGAAGGAAACAATCCAGTTTCCTCTTAAAGAAGTCCACGGTTGTTCCTGCAATATTTCTGATGCTCGCTGGTAGGACGTTGAACAACCGTGGACCTCTGATGTTCATACAGTGTTCTCTGATTGTACCCATGGCACCTCTGCTCTTCACTGGTTCTATTCTGGATTTTCTTCCATGTCGTTCACTCCAGTACGTTGTTATTTTACTGTACAGATTTGGGACCTGTCCCTTCAGTATTTTCCATGTGTATATTATTTGGTATTTCTCTCGTCTCCTTTCTAGTGAGTACATTTGGGGAGCTTTGAGACGATCCCAATAATTTAGGTGCTTTATCTCATCTATGTGTGCCGTATATGTTTTCTGCATTCCCTCTATTTCAGCAATCTCTCCTGCTCTGAAGGGGGAAGTGAGTACTGAGCAGTACTCAAGACGAGACAACACAAGTGATTTGAAGAGCACAACCATTGTGATGGGATCTCTGGACTTGAAGGTTCTCGTAATCCATCCTATCATTTTTCTGGCTGACGCAATACTTGCTTGGTTATGCTCCCTAAATGTTAGGTCGTCGGACATCATTATTCCCAAATCCTTGACATGCTGTTTTTCTACTATGGACAGATTTGATTGTGTTTTCTACCCTGTATTATGTTTAAGATCCTCATTTTTGCCGTATCTGAGTACCTGGAATTTATCACCGTTAAACATCATGTTATTTTCTGCTGCCCAGTTGAAAACTTTGTTAATATCTGTTTGTAGTTTATCAATGTCTTCAGCAGAGGTAATTTTCATGCTGATTTTTGTATCATCTGCAAAGGATGACACGAAGCTGTGACTTGTATTTTTGTCTATATCTGAAATGAGAGTAAGGAACAGCAGAGGTGCAAGGACTGTACCTTGAAGTACAGAGCTTTTAACTGCGCTCGGACTTGATTTTACTTGATTGACTGTTACTCTTTGTGTTCTGTTTGACAGGAAATTGAGTATCCAGCGTCCTACTTTACCAGTTATACCCATTGACCTCATTTTGTGTGCAATCACTCCATGGTCATATTTGTCGAATGCCTTTACAAAATCTGTGTATACGACATCTGCATTATATTTTTCCTCTAATGCCTCAGTGATTTTGTCATAGTGGTCAAGTAGCTGTGAGAGGCATGATCTTCCTGCTCTAAATCCATGTTGGTCTGGATTGTGGAGGTCATTGGTTTCCATGAATCTAGTGTCCTGACTCCTGATCACTTTTTCAAATACAGTACTTTTATTATGTGGGACATTAGTGCAACTGGTCTATAATTCTTTGCTAATGCTTTGCTACCACCCTTGTGTAGAGGGGCAATGTCTGCTGCTTTAAGCGCATCTAGTATCTCCCCTGTGTCCAAGCTCTTCCTCCACACTATACTGAGTGCCTGTGCTACTGGCACTTTGCATTTCTTTAAAAATATTGAATTCCATGAGTCTGGACTCAGGGCTCTAGCATCAGCCGAAGAATTGATGGTGGATAGCCGGCGCGGTAGGTCTGGGGCTCCTCTTTCCCCCTCTCGGGGAGGGGGGGAGCTGCGCAGACAGCGGTGCGGCAACGTGTGATGTCATGATCATTTGCTCGTTTCTTTTAGGAGAGTTTTATCCACTTGTTCAGCTTGTGGTAGCAATATTCACCAGAATAGGGGTTTGTTTTGGGACACTTACCTTTCTGGGTGCCTGACCCGGTCGATGGCAGACACAGAATGCTCCAACCACTCGGGGATTTCTATAGGCCATTGCTCTCCTTGCCTCTCTGAGGGGGGCCAGGTTCTGGCTCGTGGTCCCCGGTAGGCCCATAGAACTCCATACCCATTACTGATGCCAAAGTCTGACATTAGCATATCAGCCTGGATAAGCTCCGGGGAGTCGAAGGGGAATGTGCCCCGTCGCTCCGGGGGTGTCCTGGACTACAGCTGTGGGGAGGACGCCGAGGTTTTCCCTGTAACAGGGGTGTGGGCCTCCTCCTTTGCCTCTACCCTGCTCTCCTGCGTGTCCGGTTCTGGCTTCTTCACCTTGCGGTGCTCCCAGGATCATCTTGGCACTGTTGGGTCATGTCACGTTCGTGCCTCCGTTCGACAGGCGAGTTTCTGCGGTCTGGCGTCCTTCGGCTGGGTGCTGGATGTGGAGATGTTTATATACCTGTCTTTATTTAGGTATATTTATGTACAAATGAGACCGATGGAACACTGGTGACTGTCCTTTTTCAACCCTTCCAGTCCCACTCATAGGCATGTCCAACCCATGCTAAAGTCATGGGGGCCCCACCTCTTTCGTGCTATGAGGTGTGTGGGTTGTGGTGCTGGTTATGTACTCACCTGGTAGGACTCAGCTGGTTGTGCTTGTGGGGTTGAGCTCTGGCTCTTTGGTCCTGCTTCTTTGGAAGAACATGCAGGAGAGTACCAGTGGTGTGCAGTGGTGCCATAGGCGCGATCAGGAAACACTGTACAGTATAACCATCAGAGGTCTGCGGTTGTTACACGTCCTGCCTGCGGGCATACGCTATATTGCCACTATATCCATGGACTTCTTCATGAGAACACTAGCCTGTTTTCTAATAGAGGTTCCAGCCCATCCTATCTGTGGTGGGTATGTGGGCCTGTGGGCCGCTCCAAGCAACAGCCTGGTGTACCAACCTCTCACAAGTCAAGCCTAGCCTCGGGCCAGGCTTGTTGAGTATATGAACACCCAGTACCCCATCAAGCAGGAATCGAGCAGGTATCTCCGCCGTCGGTCGCCTGATGTGCAGGTTCCTGGGCCTGCTGGATTCTGCCGTGTCTCCATTGGCCCTATCTGGGGTCGGCCTGGAGTCTGCCTGCACTGTTCTCTGCCTTTGAAGAGGCGTGTTGCTACATGCATGTTGCATGTGGTGCATGTTGCTGCGGCATGTGTGCATTGGTAACGTGTCTCGCGGTGGCATGTCCTTGTTCCTGTGTCATGTTGTGGTGTGGCAGTTTGCTGCTGTTTTCTGCCTGGGGTTTGCGTATGGGGGTTTGCTTGTGTTATTTTCTTGGTCTTCGAGTCCCTGGCTTGGCTCTTCCATGTGCGTGGGGTTCTGTTCACGCTTGATTGTCCACCCCTCGTTGTGTTTCCTGGGGTTTGAGCTTTGGCTCTTTCGTCCTGCCTCTCCCCTGTCGCATCCCTGGCATCTCCTTGCTTGGTTTTGCCTGCACTTGCTGCTGTATGGAAGGGGGGGGAGGTTTCCGCCGATTCCCTTCTATATGCGTTCCCTTTGTTTCGTCCTCTGCCGCAGGGGTTTTCTTCGTATGTTCCTTGGCTTCTTGGGCGTTCCTTCAGCCTGTGTCATATGGTGCGCTTATGTGTCTTGGTCTGTTTTCGGTGTTCGTACCCCTTGGTTCGGGTACTGTTCTGGTGGCACCCTTATGCCTTCTTCGGTTTTCCTGGCTTGCCCTGCCTGTTGGTTTTTTGGGGTCTTGCGATGTCTCGCGTCGGACCCATCGTTTCTGATCTGCTGGAGGGCTTACTCGCATTGGGGAGCTTCTGTTCAGCAATGGTTCCATCTCCTTGTGCTGGCCTGGGCTTTGGTGGTCGCGCCCCAAGATCTTCCCACAGCTCCGCCTTTTCCTGGGCTCGGATGAGCCTTGTCGGGGTTGATTATGTTCTGCCTCGCGTGTCTCGCCTCCGATTGGTGGTCTGGTGGCTTCAGTGTTGGTGTCCCACCTGTGTACTTCTTCTTGGTGTCAGTATGGGGTATTTTGGCGGTCCTTCCTTTTTCTCCTGTCCCTTCTTAGGTGGCTGCGGTTGTTAGCATAAGCTTTGTTTCTGGTGGGGGTTGAGGGCCGTCATCTTGCCACATACTGTCGCCTCGTTTCGTGCGGCGCAGGCGGAGCCGCTTCGGCTTGCTTTCGGTCTTGGTGTTGCTTCTGCACCGTTAGTAAGCTGTCTCGTGCATTGTTTCACCTCCGGCCTGTTCGTGCGCCGCTTGCACCATCCTGGTCTCTGGTCAGCATTCTCTGTCTTCTCCTCGGTTAGTGGTGCCCCTTCGGTTCCGCTTTGTTTTTTGTTGGCTCTTTTTCCTGTTGGCCTTTGCCTCTGGGGATCGGGTCGCTGGGCTTCTTGCTCTCCTCCGCAGGGCTTTTCTGCTCCTTCGGTTTTGGCGTTTTGGTTGTTAGGTGGCAGCAGTCTCCATCCTTTCTGGCACGGGATGGGGCTGCTACGTTTTGGAGGGGTCCTTGGTTTGTTGGTGCTTGGTTGGTCGGGCCAGGGGTGTGTCGTGTTTTGTGTTCAGTGGCGGCCCTCCGCTGTTCTTTGAGTGCCGCAGCCTCTATGTCCGGGGCGCGCTTTGGGTTGATCTGGTTCCGTTCTTCCCTGTTCACAGGTGACGGTGTCCCGGGTTGTTCGCCATGTTATTGTGGCTAGCCTACCTGTGTTCTTTCCCCATGCCAGTGACGTTCGTGGCTTCGCTGCTCTTGCTGCCATTTGGGCGGCGTGTCCTTGATGTCATTCGGGCACGACTCTTTTGGTGTTCGTACAGGGGCCTTGCTGCTCGTTTTTCTTGTGTTGTTCCCGGGCCCTTTCAGGGCTGTGTCGCCTTGGGTTGGCGTTTGCTGCCGGTTGTCTCGCTTCCGTTGAGGGGTGCATGGTGTCCGCCTCTCGGTTCCGTCCCTTTGACCTTCCTCTGTGGGTAGTTAGCTCTGGGAAGCCGACGGGGCTCCCCCCAGAAAGCCAGCGTTGAATGTAATGAAACGCCATTTCCTGGGCGAGACCCGGAGGCTTCCCAACAACCCTCCCTCCCTCCGGTCGGCAGTTTTTCGCGTGTTTTGACATCCAGCCTCAGAACTGATGGGTGGATAGCCGACGTGAGAGGTCTGGGGCTCCCCCTTCCCCCTCCCGGGGAGGGGGGAGCTGCACAGACAGTGGTGCGGTGACGTGTGACGTCATACATTACAGTCTCCGTGGTGTAGTGGTAAGACACTCGCCTGGTGTTCCGCAAGCGCTTTGTCATGGGTTCGTATCCTGGCCGGGGAGGACTTACTGGGCGCAAATCCTTAACTGTAGCCTCTGTTTAACGTAACAGTAAAATGTGTACATGGTTGTAACAACGATTCTTCGCGGCGGGGATGGTATTCCAGGGACCTGCCCGAAATGCTACGCGTACTAGTGGCTGTGCAAGAATGTAACAACTCTGTATATGTCTCAAAAAAAAATATACTAGTTTGCTTGTTTTCTGTTGGAGAGTTCTATCCACTAATTTAGCTTTTGGTAGCAATTTTACCCAGAATAGGGGTTAGTTTTGGAATGCTTACCTATCTGGATGCTAGACCCGGTCGATGGCAGACATAGAATGCTTCCAACCACACGGGGGTTTCTGTAGGCCATTGCTCCCCTTGCCTCTCTGAGGGGGCCAGATTCTGGCCGTGGTCCCCGGTAGGCCCTAGAACTCCATACACATGACTGATGCCAAAGTCTGACATTAGCATATCAGCCTGGTAAAGCTCCGGGGAGCCTATGCTATACCGATGATGATACTTTTCAAAATGCTTGTGCTCTCTAGAGTGGAGTACTGCTGCACAATGACAGCCCCTTTCAAAGCTGGAGAAATTGCTGACCTGGAGAGCGTGCAGAGATCCTTTACAGCTAGAATCCACTCAGTAAAACATCTAAATTACTGGGACCGACTAAAGAGCCTAAATCTGTACTCCCTTGAGCGCAGGCGGGAGAGATACATAATAATTTACACATGGAAAATAATTGAGGGGCTGGTCCCAAACCTGCACACAGAAATAACATCACATGAGACCAGAAGACATGGCAGGATGTGCAGAATACCCTCGTTGAAAAGCAGAGGTGCAACAGGTACTCTGAGAGAGAACTCTATCAACATCAGAGGCCCGAGACTGTTCAACACGCTTCCACTACACATAAGGGGCATAACTGGCCGACCCCTCACAGTGTTCAAGAGAGAACTGGATAAGCACCTCCAAAGGATACCTGATCAACCAGGCTGTGACTCATACGTCAGGCTGCGAGCAGCCGCGTCCAACAGCCTGGTTAATCAGTCCAGCAACCAGGAGGCCTGGTCGACGACCGGGCCGCAGGGACACTAAGCCCCGGAAGCACCTCAAGGTAACCTCAAGGTAAGGTAGCCTCTGGGTTTCACCCAGAAAATGGTGTTTCATTACATTCAACGCTGGTTTTCTTATATGTATCATGAGAACTTTGGGTAACTCAGATGGGGAATCTGCCTTAGATGATGTGAATTAGTAAGTAAATACAGTACTGTACTTATATACATTATTATTAATGAAACCTTTGTACAATTTTGTATTTCTTTTACAATAAATTTAAACCATACGAAGACAACTGTGATCCTTTACATTACTTTGTAGAAACTACTCAATTTGTCTCTATTGCCAGATATTTAGTATTACTGTATTCTATTTTACTATTACACTTACCTTGAAAAATATTTGTAAATATTTCCCTTTTTATGGATTTGTGACCTTTCCCCATCATATTTAGTTTCTGCATAAAATGTCTTGTGAGCCATTTGGACCTCCACTTTCTCTAGGACTGCCCGTTCTGCAAGCATTGGACGGAAAGCAGATAATAGGGAAACGTCAATTTCATGGAGCCTTACCCTGGGATCTTGCAGAGTTTTACAAACCTGGAGGGAAAAAAAGATCAAGAATTGAATGTAGTAAACAATATTTTCTAGAGGACTGTCAATAGTTCTCCAGAGCTTAAAATCTGATTTAGCCAATTCTTAAGAAATACATAAGGCCTTTAAACCCACACTAACCTACAGCTATCCTGGACCAGAGCCTGGCCATCTACATGGCTAAGGAAGCTTGGTTATCAGAGATATACCCAAAACAAAACAAAATTCACTAGTAAGCAAAACCAAATAAGCTACTGCTAGACATAAGAAAACAATCCCTGTTTCAGAGAAACAGTCTTGACCATGATGTACCTGACAGCCTCCAGATGGCAGCCAAAGTTACTCTACTGAAGTACACCAGAAAATGGAGTTTCACTATATTTAATTATTGATTTTTGGGACAGCCCCTTCTTGAGCTCTGAAGATCTTACTCCCATAATACTAATAGCAACAGAAAATGTATAAGTGACTTATCTATGGGAAATGATGGTAGAAGAGGAGGGCTTGAGGTACAGGCGCAACAGCTGTGCCAAACATTCTACCACGGAAACTCGCACCAAGGACTACCATGATGGTGAAATATGGATTTCGGAGTACAATCTTTTCAGATGTGATAAGAAACACCGGCTACAGGGTGGGGGTCAGCCTCTACATCAAGAACACACTCATCTGTACTGAGCTGCTAAACACCACAAATGATATGGTGGAAGTGCTAATAATCAAAATAGAGATCTTAAATGTAGTTATTGTCCTTGTATATAAGTCACCGGAGGCAAATCATCAGCAGTTTAAAGACCAACTAATGAAAATAGAGCACTGCTTGGAAAACCTCTCAAATCCAGCCCCAAACATCATCCTGCTTGCGGACTTCAACCTACGGCACCTGAAATGGAAGACCATAGCTGATACGGTTGTACCAGAGAGATTTCCAAGAAGTAGCCTAAATGAACAGGCACATGCAAATGACCTGCTATGGATGTGCGACAGGTTTGCCTTAAACCAGTAAATGGTAGAACCAACTAGGAAGGAGAACACGCTCGACCTCATTTTCACTAATAATGATGAATTGATCTGGAACATAATGATTACAAATACCCATTACTCAGATCACAACTTAATTGAAATTCTGACTAGCATGGGGAATAAACCTTCAAAACCAGTCCTGATTCCCAATGGAGAAGATTTCAGCAAATTCAACTTCAATAATAAACAGATAAACTGGGAGCAAATAAACCAAGACTTCACAGAAATAAGCTGGGAAGGACAGCTAAAAAATGCAAACCTGAACCAGTGCCTGGAAAAAATAAGCTCAGTAGCACTAGAAATATGTTCAAACCGCATACCCCAAAGAAAAAAAGAGAAAGAGATGCAGATTGGAACTGGAACATCGTTCCCTCTATAGGAGAAGAAAACGAATCGTGGAACAACTTGAGAGTCGCACCTTATCTCAAGAATGGCGAGGGTTAGGTAGAGAAATGGAAACAATTGAACTAAAGCTACAAGAATCATACAAAACCCAGGAGAGACAAAGAGAGCAAAAGGCCATCAGTGAAATAGAGAGAAATCCAAAATATTTTTTCTCCTATGCGAAATCAAGATCAAAATCCACATCTAGTATTGGGCCCCTGCGAAAGGGAGATGGAACTTTCACTGATGACAACAAAGAAATGAGCGAAATACTGAGGAATCAGTACGACTCTGTTTTCAGCGAGCCACTAAACACACTGAAGATTGATAACCCAAATGAATTTTTCATGGATATGATACTGTTACGACCCTGGGTTCTCCAGTGGAAACCAGAGGTCAAAATTGAGCTATTAAACTTTCTGGTAGTACAGTTGAGTGCATCACGAGCGGCAATTGTTTGTATCTTCCCTGCCAGACGTAAGACTATTCTTGTTTCTCAAAGAGCATTTAAAGACTGAGCTGGGGGGTTGATTATTAAATAATAACATAGGCACCAACTTTGCTTACTAATACTTTCTAATCATTTGTAAAGTAACAATACGTTGCATAGGGGAAGATCTTTAATGTGCTTAGCTGCACGATCAATTAGGCTCCTTCCGGCACCACGACATGAGGGAGGCCTAGCTGGTTGCTAGGAGCCTTCTTCTCTGGCTGGCATTCGTGGGGACGATACCTACTATGTGGCTGCACCCCTACTCTCCTCCCTTCTCCTCTTACTTATTTCCCTTACCTGAAGTTCCTGTACCATTAAGTTAAGTACGGGGCATTTTTAAGTGTACCTACTCTGGTAGTAACGATTGGTGAGACCTGGGGGTAGTATTTGCCAGTGTTTTTGGGTACCCCTAAGTGTTGTGTTTTGTATTAGGGTACCACATGGTGTCTCTACCCTAAGCTGCATCCAGCTTCAGTGCTTATCCAGTAGTACTTTACCCTAGCTTGTTCTCAGTGTAAACCTTGTATCCTGTCTATGTGGACCAAGGCTTTTAACGTAAGATAGGGTGGTAAAGTTATTATTATTGTTATTGGTGTGAGTGTATATGGGGGGTTGTTAAGGGGTTAATAAATAAGTACATGAATTATAGGAGTATCCCTTCTTCCTATGTGGGAGTGCGTTGATCAACCCTTAGACTGACATATATGGTCTAGTAGCAAGGTATTATTACTGTGGATAGTTTATTTTGGGGGCCGGGCCTTTTAGCTCTCCCATATTTGATACTCTGTCTTCTAACTACCCTTACCCCTTAATAATACCAAGTCCCCCATAGGAGCCCCACCACACAATATTTTTTATAACAAGTGGGGGCCTGTCCGGGAGGAACATTATAAGTGTAAAAAATTAGATTCTTGAGTGCTAAAACTAAAATTTTTTGTTTTCCGCAGAACGGTTGTGTGCTAGCCTAGGGTCCAGCTCTTCTAGCAAAGGACATTCTTGCACTGACTGGACACCCAGCTGGATCCCTTCACGATTAAGGTTAGTGTGGCCTTGTGTTAGGGGCCGTGCAAATTTTTGTTTTTTTCCAATTTTTATTTTTTAATTTTTTCTTTGGCTGGGAGCTAAAATTATTAGTGATGTCATCTGAAATGCAGAGACTGGCAAGGGAACCTTCAGCAGTAGAGATAAAGAAACTTACCAAGTCTAATTTAGTATTGTTAGGCAAGGAATTTGGCCTAGAATTAAATGACGCGGATAAAAAGTGGACTTTGGTGAATGAAATATTAAAACATTGTATTGATGAAGAACTATTGGCAAGTGATACACCTTTATGCCAGCCTAGCCAAGCAGAAAGTGCAACTCATAGGGATAGAGAATTAGCTCTAGAGTTAGCAAAAATAAAATTAGAGGAGCAAAGACTCAAAACCGAGGAGGCTAGAATTAGAGCGAATGCCACTGGACCTCCACCTGCCAGGGATTCAAACCCCAGGCATTATGAGAAAAAGCATAATTTGCCTGAATTTTCCGAGTCGGACCCTGAAAGGTTTTTCAACCATTTTCAGAGATTGGCCATGTCCATGAACTGGCCAAAGGAAGAGTGGGTGAAAATCCTACAGGGAAGACTTAGGGGTAAAGCACAAGATATTTTTATAAACATGCCTGACGACGAGTGTTTTGAATATGATAAAGTCAGGGAATGTATTTTGCGGGCATATGAAATTACTCCTGAAGCTCACCGCCAAGATTATCGCAACCTTAGGCCTACTCACAACCAACCGCTCACTGAATTTGTTAGTGATCAAATTAAATTGTTTGATAGATGGATTCGCTCGGCAAAAGCCGAAACATACGAGGCTCTCAGGAACTTAGTTTTAATGGAGCATTTTATAGATATTATGCCAGAGAATGTTTCACATTACATTAGAGGAAGGGTAGAGGTAAATTCTAAAATAGGGGATTTGGCCAAGTTGGCAGAAAACTACCAATTGGCGGGCAAAAGGCCCAATAAAAATAATTATACCCCACAGAGTAGCAAAACTTATACCCACAGCCAGTCCAGACCAGCTCATTCTAACCCTTTACCTAATGCACCTTCTGTTTCAGACATAACTAACCCTGTTAAAGTGTCTAGCCCCACGGCACCTAAGGGTGAACCGAAGGGTAATTCTGTTAGTAATGTCTCTTCTCCCCGACGTTTTTGTGGTCACTGTAATCGTCCAAACCACACTATTAGCCGTTGTTGGCAACTGTACCCGGAAAAAAGACCCAATGCTCTAGTTGTGACACAGGGCTTGAGGCCTTCGGAAGGGATAGGGAGTAAGACCTCCAACCCACAGTGGTTGGACTTGCTTACCCCATTCTTATCGAAAGGGAGACTACTTTTGTCTGAGGGTTCTTCCTGGAAGGACGTGGTGATCTTCCGAGACACCGGTGCCATCCAGACTTTAATTTTAGAGAGTGCGTTGCAAGGTGCCAACACTCTCGACACTGGAGAGGTGGTACTGGTCGAGGGTGTCACTAGTGATACTCGAGCAGTACCCCTCCATAAGGTTACCCTGGAATCTGATTTCCACAAGGGTGTTTGTACAGTCGGAGTCACTTCATACCTACCTTTCCCAAATGTTGATGTAATAGTTGGTAATGATTTAGCAGGGGATAAGGTAGGGGACTCCAGACTGCCTATTATGTTGCCTACCCCTAAGGTTTGCCTGGATCCACCCGCCGCAGAGGATAATGTTGTGTATCCTGCGTGCGCGGTGACCAGGTCTATGGGACTTAAATGTAAGGGCAGCCCTGTGCTTGCCAAGGTGGTAAATCCCGAGGTCACGAGGAGCTTTCCGAGTGGTGAAAACCAAGTGGACCTCGCGGACACATTCATGGCCCGACTCGATGACGTGGCCGAGGACATTGTGGAGAGCCTGCCACCGCCATCTACCGAGAGTAGTGGGGAGGTGGAGGAGAACACTGTTGAGCCTCGGCCAATGGCATCTGACCAAGGCCTAGATGCCTCCTTGAGTGAGTTACAGAAAGCTGACCCCACTCTTGCAGATTGTCATGAGACAGCCGTCTCTATGGAGGAAATTGTAGACGCAGCAACTGGGTACTACTACAATGATCGGATTTTGATGAGAAAATGGAGACCACAGAGTGCTCCCTTGTCAAATGAGTGGGAGGTAGTCCACCAGGTTATGTTGCCGACCTGCTATAGAGAAAGAGTTTTGGCAGCTGCTCATGATGATCCTATGGGGGGACATCAAGGTATAAATATTACGTATCACAAAATTTTAAAGTATTTTTTCTGGCCCAAGCTGAAAAGCGATGTGGCAAAATTTTGTAATGCATGTATTGTTTGTCAACTGGTTGGGAAACCAAACCAGACTCCACCTAAAGCTCCTCTAAGGCCTATTGTCGTGCCAGAGGAACCATTTTCTCATGTGGTAATGGACTGTGTTGGACCATTGCCTAGAACTAAGTCTGGTAATATTTACCTAATCACGATGATGTGTATCACTACTCGTTACCCAGAGGCTTTTGCTGTAAGGAACATCCGAGCAAAACCTGTTGTTGCTCGTATGTTGCAATTTTTTTCCACTTTTGGACTGCCTCGGGTCGTGCAAACTGACAATGGTACTAATTTTAAGTCCGATATTTTTGAGCAATTTTGTAAGGAACATGGAATAACTCATAAGGTTTCCAGCCCATGCCATCCACAGAGTCAGGGGGTAATTGAACGTTTCCATCTAACTCTGAAGCAGATGTTGAAGACATCGTGCGAGAGTTCCCACACGTTCTGGGATGAGAATTTACTGTATGTTTTGTTTGCGGCTAGAGAGGGATTACAAAGTTCACTGGGTTGTTCTCCTTTTGAGTTAGTCTTTGGCCATAAAGTTCGTGGACCCTTGCAAATGTTACAGGAGAATCTGTTAGGGAACGTAACGTTAACCGAAGGTTCGGCTTTCTTTGCGCAACACCACCAGAGACTCAAGGACTGCAAGGCGGCTGCATTAAAGTATCTTGGCAAGGCCCAAGAAAAGATGAAAGAACGTAACGATGCTAAATCTAAGTTACGGGTATTTCAGCCTGGCGACCCTGTCCTGGTATTAAAGCCTCGACTAGGGAACACTATGTCCCACAAGTACGAAGGCCCCTACATTGTGACAGAAAAGACTGGGGACCTCACGTACAAAGTGAGGCACTCTGACAAACATAACCAGGTAATGCTCATATATGTAAATCGACTGAAGAAGTTCCAGGGCCCCAGGCCCATTGCACTAACCAATGTTTCCATTTCCAGTGAGAGAGGGGATGATTGTTCTGGGGACCCAACTAATCTCATTTTCAATAATTCTAGTTCTGTGAATGCTGTGGAGGAAGGACTGTCCCATTTGCAGATGGCCCAACGTGAAGAGGTGCAGTCGTTGGTTGATGAATTTTCCAGTCTGTTCGGGGAGGTCCCGACCCAGACTGATGCCATTTGCCATGATGTCGAGTTGACGGACTACACTCCCATTCGCCTTCAACCCTATCGGATGAGTCCAGAAAAGAAGGCCATCGTACGGAAGGAGGTCGACTTCTTGTTCCAGCACGACCTCATCTGGCCGAGCCAGGGCTCTTGGTGCTCGCCCTGCCTTTTGGTCCCTAAACCAGACGGCTCCTGGCGATTATGCACCGACTATCGGCAGCTCAACAAGGTGACCATTGTGGATGCCTATCCGCTGCCCCTCCTCGAGGACTGCATCGACGAGCGGGGAAATGCTAAGTACGTCTCGAAATTCGACCTCTCGAGGGGGTATTATCAAATCCCACTCACTGAACGTGCTAAACAACTAACTGCGTTCGTGACACCCGAGGGTGTTTTTGAGTATCAAGTGTTACCGTTCGGCTTCCGTAATGCTCCTGCCACGTTCCAGAGACTCATGAACTCTCTGCTCGCTAAGGTGCCAAATTGTCGGGCGTATTTAGATGATATCGTGCTGTTTGACAGTAATTGGGCTGACCACATAGCTAGGTTACGCCAGTTGTTTGCAATCTTGAAAAGGGCAAATCTTACCTTAAATGCTAAAAAGTGTCATTTTGGCCAAGGCACAGTGACGTACCTCGGTTATGAAGTGGGCCAGGGAAAAGTGTTACCTCGGCAAGATAAAATCAGTGCCATTCTGGAGCATCCGGTACTAAAGTCTAAAAGAACGTTCAAAGATTTATCGGTATGTGTGTGTACTATCGACGTTTTTGTCAGAACTTTTCCAGTGTTGCCACTCCTCTCACAGACTTGTTGCGGAAAGCCGTTAAATTTAAGTGGTCATCAGACTGTGCAGAGGCATTTAAAAATTTGAAATTGATCTTAGCTTCCGCCCCAGTGCTTGCTAGTCCAAGGTTCGATCAACCGTTTAAAATTCATGTGGACGCGTCTGACTCGGGTGCTGGTGCAGTGTTGTTGCAAACTGGGGATGATCAAGTGGAACACCCAGTATATTATTACTCTGTGAAATTCGACAAGGCGCAACGCAATTATTCAGTGGTAGAAAGAGAGGCGTTGGCGCTAGTGTTAACATGTAAAAAGTTCGAAGTTTACCTCACAGGTAATATAGTGGAAGTATACACGGACCATAACCCACTAGTCTTCCTGACTCAGATGAAGGGTAAGAATAAACGCATCCTCAGGTGGGTGTTGTACCTACAGGACTTCAATCTTTCCATTACCCACCTACCGGGCCGACTCAACGTGATGGCCGACGCTCTGTCCAGGTTGCCGGAATAACATTCATCTAGGCCACAGGAAGCCATTTACCAACTGTCATGCTTTAGTAATTTTTTTTTTTTTAGGTTCTCCTGTGACATTAAATATTCCGTGTCCAATTTATTTACTTCCCTGTTTTTTGTTTTTTTGTGTATGTTTTTTTTTTCTTTCAGAGAACTCCTTTGTATTTTTCTTGCAGAGAAATTGTTGTTTTTGATTGATTTTTTGTTTGTCATATGCTTTTTCTTTTTATTCTCTGTATACTCTTACAAAAAAATATGACTACTATTCTAGTAGTCACATTTTTTTTTTCTCTGAAGGGGGGAGGAGTGTTACGACCCTGGGTTCTCCAGTGGAAACCAGAGGTCAAAATTGAGTTATTAAACTTTCTGGTAGTACAGTTGAGTGCATCACGAGCGGCAATTGTTTGTATCTTCCCTGCCAGACGTAAGACTATTCTTGTTTCTCAAAGAGCATTTAAAGACTGAGCTGGGGGGTTGATTATTAAATAATAACATAGGCACTGTCACGTGGGGGTGGGCGGTCCGGGGCTCTGCTAACACTCGGCTGCTAGGGGCTCAAAGGGCCCAAATACTCAGCCCCTCCGACTCCCTGGATTCACCGGAGTCTCCTTGGTCACACAAGATAGGACCAACAATGCCCACCTCCGCAGGTCTTTGCTTCCACCACAAAGGGGTGCCACTGATTCACCCTGGAAGCCCCTCAGTCAACCACGGGGAAACTGCTGTTAACAGTTCCGGCCTAGACCCGTGGGGGAGTGAAGGAAGACTCAGGCTTACCTATAACCATAACCTCCCTGAGTCTTGCCTGCCAGACAAAAAAAGGTTGCAGGAACTCCTTTCCCGCCTGTCTTCTCTATCTTCCTCTTAGCAAGGTCGCCAGCTGGGTTATTATATCTGCACCCCAGCAATGCAGTTCAGTGGGTGTATCATACATCGTTTGTAGCCAGAAATGTATGCTCATAGAGAAATATCACAAATGGAGGCACACTCAAACACAGTAATAAAATGTGTGGATTTACTGATGCAAATTACATGAACACACACACACAATCACAAGTAATACATGAATATGGAATATGGATACTGAGTCTGGAGATCGTCAGCCTCTTCTTCCACGACCTCCAACACTCCTTCAAATGGGCAGGAAGACAGGAGTCTCACACTCTCACAGGAGGGCCTCTTCACCACGTCGGCACCTCTTCTTCACTGTCCTGCCATCCATACACACTGTCCTCTCTGACAGTCCTGGACACAAGCTGCTTTGCAGCCTATTCTACTATTAAAGTAATAAATTCTTGCTGCCACATACACGAGTAAATATTGTGGCCTAACTAGCCTACTCATACAAGGGGTAATGGGAGGGAAAAAATGATCTACCTTACACTCCTGGCTCACGACGCCTGTCCCTCGATGGTGTGAGGTTCCCACGCTTCCTTGGGTCGATCCTCGACGATCCAGGACGTTCCACAGGCCCTCAGGTGTCGTGAAGCCTTCGCGTCGTCGCCGTTCCAATCCCTGAGATTCAGCTGCCCCAATCCTGGTTCATCGATGGGCGCTGAGCTAATCACTATCTTTCCCCACACTCGCCTCTCCCACAGGGCGTCGCTCCTTGTCCTAGGCACGGTGTCGTCCTTCCAAGAATCTCAGTGGATGTGACCCCAGTCACAGCTAGCTTGCTCGCCCACCTTCCAGACCTCAACGTCCAGCCAGCGGCGCCGCCCAGCGTCGTCGCCGACTATTTTCCAAGTTTGGGCACTTCTCTGCTCACTGAACTTGGTTCCTCTTTGGCTTCCCAGAAGCGCAGGGTCTCCAATGACTGTGAGGGGCAGCGAAGGCCAGCTCAATCCACTGAACAAGGCTTGCAGAGGCCTCCAATCTTTGAGAGCAGACCGAGGCGCGTCCTGTCGCTTCCACGGTCAGTACAACTCTCCGTTGGCGCCGCCCGGGGCACTCGGTGACGTCATGGCGGGCCCTGATTTGTCGCCCGCGACCTACGTCGACCAATCCGCGATCGGCTTGTCTCCCTTCCAAAAGGTCATATCTGCCGCAGGGGATACTGTTTCATTTTATAACAGGGCGCCAATTTTCCTTTATTTACAACTTATAATATAACCTCCTTCCATTAAATGGCAGCCGGTCTGGTCGCCACATATATCACTAGACTCCCTGAACCTCAGAGAATCAGTAGGGAGAGCTGATATGACTCTTTAAGCCGGCAAACGAAAGAAATAGGAGAGGGCACCGTAACATACCCCTCCCCTTAAAATAAGAGTCATATCGGAAGAGCAGCACTCAAGAGGGCAACCTATACTCTTGCTCCCTCCGTTCCTGAAGTGTCACTCCTCCAGTTGGTGACGTGGCTCATACCACTTTGCCAGTCACTTGCCTCATTGTATCTCCACCTCGCATAGTACCGGGTGTGACGGGTGTCCCTGAACACCTACAAGAAATCCTCTCTCCGTGGCTACGAGTGTACTCCCACGGCTCGTTACCACTGTAAGATTCAGTGCATGCAGCGCCTCCACCGCGTCGTGCACTCCGAGATAGTCTTGCATTTCCACTGCGTCCTACAGGTACTCCATGTTTCCTCTCATGATCTCCTCTTCGCCAATCTTCTCTTCTCGGTTCCTCTTCTCCCGTAGGTGCGTTGTCTCCTCACAGTGGCACTTGTAACCTGTACTCCATCCAGCAGCTTCCTCTCTTCCACACTAGGCTTTGCGATGGCCCAATGCCCCTCTGGTTAGGCTGGCGCCTACCCTGGGTGTACCTATTCCCTGCTTTCTTCGTATTGCCTTTCCTATACCACTCGCTCCTTCGTTCCCGACGAACATCTTCACTCCTCCATGAGATTCTCTTCCCTGCAGACGTCTTCTTCGGTTCGTGGTTGGGCTCATCCACCTCCCTGTGGCTCACCTCACCACGGTGGTTCATCTTGCACCTACCACTATTCATCTGGCCGGCATAGGGTGCACTGCGTCGTGGTCCTCCACTCTGCCCCTCACCGCCGTTCGCTCATCCACTGAGCTTACTTATTCACGTTTCTGTATGGAGGGAGTGCGGTCTGCAGCCTCTTCACCGCCCCAGGCGTTTGTACAGCTGCTCCTCGCCACTCCTCCACACGCATCATCAGGCTTAGTCGGAGGTCCCCGTCGGGGTTTTCCACAACCTCCGACGACCTCTCTGCACTCTCGCCCTCGTTGTCGTCGTCTCTGGCGACGTTTTCCCTGGCGAAGTCGGCTTCCTCACTATTATTGGAACGACCGATACCTCACCTGGCAGGGTTGTACCGCTGCTTGAACATAGGCACTCCTGGCCCAATCGGGTTGTATCCTGCCTCCTCCGAGGTCATTACCCAGCACCATCTGTACATGCTCTAGGGGTAACTTAGGGGCTACAGCTACTATAGCTTCTCGACTCCGCAGTCGGCAATCAGCTGTACTTCGTGAAGTGGCAACCTGTATTCCTCCCCCACACTGCGTATCCTCACCACTCCCACAGGTGAATCATTAAATTCCTTGGGGAGAATACTCCTGGTCACCATACTTATGTCAGCACCCGTATCTCGAAGACGGCAACCTCCACTGGGTCTGACTTTCCAAACTTCACGTTGGCCCGAAAACGAAGGGATGTTCACCCAACTTCATTTCCCAACCATTCACGTTGGGTCCACTATAATATGGGGTGTGAACAAACACTCTCTCCTCTTCCAACATTAATCCTACATTCCTTTGGTGCTCCTCACACTCGCGGGCATAATGTCCTCTCACACCACAGTTGTAGCATCGGCCCCTCCCCTGGGCGGCCACTCGCCAGTCCTCTGGCGGTACCACTTGCAGACGTCCCCTGGGTCCTCCTTGGACTCCCTGTCGTCGTGTCCGGGACTGCAGCACTTGCTCCCGAGCTAGGTCCACTGCTCACAGCTTGGGGCTTCCTCCCCGCGTCTCTTGAGCTCTTGAACCACGTTACTTCATCGGGCACACTACTCTTGGGAGAGTCCCCACCTATCCTCGCTCCTCCTGAACTCCTAAGGTTCCCTCCCGACCTGGGGTAAGGCGAGTGTCTGGGCGGCCCCTCCCTCCTGATATGTAGTGCCTCCTCCAGCATGTCGGCTCGGTCCGCTGCAGCCTTCAGGTCCTTAATACCTGCTTCTCTCACCCTTACTCGCAACTCAGGATGGAGCACCGACATGAACTTCTCCATCACTATCAGTCGTTTAACATCATCCACCGACTCCGCTTCCTCCGCCTTCAACCATCGTAGGAATTTCCGTTCCATCCCTGGCGGTCTCGGCGTAAGTCTTTCCCGACGCTCTTGTACACTCTCTGAACCGCTTCCGGTACATCTCCGGAGTCAGCCGGAATGAGTGGAGAACCGCATTCTTAATCGCGTCATAATTACACTCCTCTAGGTCCAGCATGTTATAGGCTTCCCGGGCCTCACCAGTCAACCTGCCCTGGACCAGAGCAGCCCAATCATCTTCCGGCCACTCCTTCAGAGTCGCTATCCGTTCAAAGTGTTCGAAGAACGCCTCAGCTTCTTGTGGTTCGAACGTAGGTAAGTCACGTTCCCTTACCTTGAGGTCATCCCGCCGTGCAGGTAGTGAGGGCAGACCACGTTCAACGCGACGCAATTCGACTTCTTTCTTTGCCTTTCTCCTCCAGTCGCAGTTGTCTCTCTCCTTCTTCTCGCTGCAGCTGCAGCCGTGCTTCTCGCTCACCTCGCTGCAGCTCAGCTGCACGTTCCTCTCGCTGCAGCTCAGCTGCACGTTCCTCTCGCTGCAGCTCAGCTGCACGTTCCTCTCGCTGCAGCTCAGCTGCACGTTCCTCTCGCTGCAGCTCAGCTGCACGTTCCTCTCGCTGCATTTGCGCTTCTCTCTCCTCTCGTCGCAGCTGGGCTTCCAGTTGCATCTTCATTATTTCCAGTTGCAGGCTCCTCTTACTACAGCTGGACCTTCCACTGCTCCCATGTTCACTGTGAATTCTCTCCACACTGGTAGGCGCTTGGGGGCCCTAGTCGGGACGGTTCACCTTGCGACGGCTCTCCTCGGGACGGCTCCTCTTGAGATGGCTCCTCTCCCGTCGCTTCCTCTCGAGCTGTGAGCTGTGCCATGATCTCTATCCTTCGCTCCGCTACCTTAGTCGTCCTCAACCTGATCCCAAAGTGGTTTGCCACTTGTTGGAGCTGGGCCTTGGTGCACTCTTCCAAAATTCCTCGTCCCTTGTGTCAATAAATTTCTTTACTTTGTCTTCCTCCATCTCTATATCATTGAGCATACACGACAGCACAGACAAGTTAGTAGGCACTAATTTCACCGTTTCAGTCCCTTAGCTGGTTGAGTAACAGTACCACCGAATTCACTGGCCACACTGTATTAGTACCCTGGCAACACTTGTCTTGCAATTTGGTCCACACTGTAGCTTGATCCACGCTTCCTGGCGAAGTTCCCAGTTCTTGGCTACTGGGGTTCGAATCCTGGCAAGGTCGCCAGTTCTCTTGTCACGTGGGGGTGGGCGGTCCGGGGCTCTGCTAACACTCGGCTGCTAGGGGCTCAAAGGGCCCAAATACTCAGCCCCTCCGACTCCCTGGATTCACCGGAGTCTCCTTGGTCACACAAGATAGGACCAACAATGCCCACCTCCGCAGGTCTTTGCTTCCACCACAAAGGGGTGCCACTGATTCACCCTGGAAGCCCTTCAGTCAACCACGGGGAAACTGCTGTTAACAGTTCCGGCCTAGACCCGTGGGGGAGTGAAGGAAGACTCAGGCTTACCTATAACCATAACCTCCCTGAGTCTTGCCTGCCAGACAAAAAAAGGTTGCAGGAACTCCTTTCCCGCCTGTCTTCTCTATCTTCCTCTTAGCAAGGTCGCCAGCTGGGTTATTATATCTGCACCCCAGCAATGCAGTTCAGTGGGTGTATCATACATCGTTTGTAGCCAGAAATGTATGCTCATAGAGAAATATCACAAATGGAGGCACACTCAAACACAGTAATAAAATGTGTGGATTTACTGATGCAAATTACATGAACACACACACACAATCACAAGTAATACATGAATATGGAATATGGATATGAGTCTGGAGATCGTCAGCCTCTTCTTCCACGACCTCCAACACTCCTTCAAATGGGCAGGAAGACAGGAGTCTCACACTCTCACAGGAGGGCCTCTTCACCACGTCGGCACCTCTTCTTCACTGTCCTGCCATCCATACACACTGTCCTCTCTGACAGTCCTGGACACAAGCTGCTTTGCAGCCTATTCTACTATTAAAGTAATAAATCTTGCTGCCACATACACGAGTAAATATTGTGGCCTAACTAGCCTACTCATACAAGGGGTAATGGGAGGGAAAAATGATCTACCTTACACTCCTGGCTCACGACGCCTGTCCCTCGATGGTGTGAGGTTCCCACGCTTCCTTGGGTCGATCCTCGACGATCCAGGACGTTCCACAGGCCTCAGGTGTCGTGAAGCCTTCGCGTCGTCGCCGTTCCAATCCCTGAGATTCAGCTGCCCCAATCCTGGTTCATCGATGGGCGCTGAGCTAATCACTATCTTTCCCCACACTCGCCTCTCCCACAGGGCGTCGCTCCTTGTCCTAGCACGGTGTCGTCCTTCCAAGATCTCAGTGGATGTGACCCCAGTCACAGCTAGCTTGCTCGCCCACCTTCCAGACCTCAACGTCCAGCCAGCGGCGCCGCCCAGCGTCGTCGCCGACTATTTTCCAAGTTTGGGCACTTCTCTGCTCACTGAACTTGGTTCCTCTTTGGCTTCCCAGAAGCGCAGGGTCTCCAATGACTGTGAGGGGCAGCGAAGGCCAGCTCAATCCACTGAACAAGGCTTGCAGAGCCTCCAATCTTTGAGAGCAGACCGAGGCGCGTCCTGTCGCTTCCACGGTCAGTACAACTCTCGTTGGCGCCGCCCGGGGCACTCGGTGACGTCATGGCGGGCCCTGATTTGTCGCCCGCGACCTACGTCGACCAATCCGCGATCGGCTTGTCTCCCTTCCAAAAGGTCATATCTGCCGTAGGGGATACTGTTTCATTTTATAACAGGGCGCCAATTTTCCTTTATTTACAACTTATAATATAACCTCCTTCCATTAAATGGCAGCCGGTCTGGTCGCCACATATATCACTAGACTCCCTGAACCTCAGAGAATCAGTAGGGAGAGCTGATATGACTCTTTAAGCCGGCAAACGAAAGAAATAGGAGAGGGCACCGTAACAGCACCAACTTTGCTTACTAATACTTTCTAATCATTTGTAAAGTAACAATACGTTGCATAGGGGAAGATCTTTAATGTGCTTAGCTGCACGATCAATTAGGCTCCTTCCGGCACCACGACATGAGGGAAGCCTAGCTGGTCGCTAGGAGCCTTCTTCTCTGGCTGGCGTTCGTGGGGACGAGACCTACTCTGTGGCTGCACCCCTACTCTCCTCCCTTCTCCTCTTACTTATTTCCCTTACCTGAAGTTCCTGTACCATTAAGTTAAGTACGGGGCATTTTTAAGTGTACCTACTCTGGTAGTAACGATTGGTGAGACCTGGGGGTAGTATTTGCCAGTGTTTTTGGGTACCCCTAAGTGTTGTGTTTTGTATTAGGGTACCACATGGTGTCTCTACCCTAAGCTGTCTCTATCCAGCTTCAGTGCTTATCCAGTAGTACTTTACCCTAGCTTGTTCTCAGTGTAAACCTTGTATTCTGTCTATGTGGACCAAGGCTTTTAACGTAAGATAGGGTGGTAAAGTTATTATTATTATTGTTATTGGTGTGAGTGTATATGGGGGGTTGTTAAGGGGTTAATAAATAAGTACATGAATTATAGGAGTATCCCTTCTTCCTGTGTGGGAGTGCATTGATCAACCCTTAGACTGACATATATGGTCTAGTAGCAAGGTATTATTACTGTGGATAGTTTATTTTGGGGCCGGGCCTTTTAGCTCTCCCATATTTGATACTCTGTCTTCTAACTACCCTTACCCCTTAATAATACCAAGTCCCCCATAGGAGCCCCACCACACAATATTTTTTATAACAGATACCAACATCAAATCATATATCAGATGTCACCCTATCCCCACTGGATTTTGAAGAAGCCATAGACAGTATGCCTATGCACTCTGCACCAGGCCCTGACTCTTGGAACTCTATATTCATCAAGAACTGTAAAAAAACGCTATCGCAGGCCCTTCACATTCTGTGGAGACAAAACCTAGATACTGGCATTATCCCTGACATATTAAAAACAGCAGAGATAGCACCGCTCCATAAAGGAGGAAATAAGGCAGAGGCAAAAAATTACAGACCGATAGCACTAACATCGCACATCTTAAAAATCTTTGAGAGAGTGCTAAGAAGTAAGATCACAAAATACTGTAACCCCGCGATTATCCGGGATTCAAACATCCGGAAAACGCCCTTATACGGCCAAAATCGTGATCGGATAAAGTTATCACAATATCCGGCCAAAATGGCCACAGGAACCGGATAAAAGCTGGTTTGGCCGGATGAAAATACTGCCATACCGTATTAATCCCGTCTGTGGCTCTAGACGCATGGTGGAGGAGGGGGTGGGGTGGGTGGGTGGTGTTGGGAGGGTGGGAGGGGTGCGTCAGGAGGGACCACCTGGGTACAGGAATTACCATTAATTTTAGAACAATTAATCATAGCCAAAAACAAATGAAATAACTACTAGTAATTATGTAATAACAAATAAATAAGTTTCCTAAAAGCATTGTGCACAGGCTGAAGTTTCCTTCAAAAATATTGTGAATTTTTTTCCTCCTGGCGGCCTACGTAACGCGCTATAGCTGCCCCATCCCAAGTGGACCCGTCCAACACTGGTCAACCCATGTGCGTCCGTCCCTCGTGTTATACACAGTGCTGCGCCTTTAGTGAAATATTTTTTTAAATAACTTTCTTAATTTTCATAGTAATTTTGAAAATTTTTGGCCAAGAATATGTCTGGTAGCAGCATCAATCGTTGTGGAAGTGTTAAGAGGAAGAAGATTGTCCTAGCAATTAAAGACAAGTTACGTGTTGTTCAACCAGTGAGGCGTCACAGGCAGCCAAGCGCCTTCAACAAGTGAGGCGTCACAGGCAGCCAAGCGCCTTCAACAAGTGAGGCCTCACAGGCAACCCAAATGCCCTCAACCAGTGAGGCTTCAGCAGCTGGCAGTCAAAACTAACTTAGCTTAATGAACTGTACAGTAATTTTAAGTGTTAATTTTAGTGTTGTGTTAGTATAGGTTACGTAAATTGTTAAGAATTTTTAACTTCAAGATGTGTGGCATCAATCAAGAAGACGAACACCAACAAGGTAAGTTGAGGTTTCTAGTTGAATATTTAATAATTGTATGTGGCAAGGCAATTCAAATTATGTTGTTTGTAGTATAAAAATAGTTGGAAATGGTCACTTTTGGACTCGTAGGTGAAAAAGTACCATTATCCGAAAAATGTGATAATCCGGCTGGGGGTCCTTCCCATATAGTCCGGATGATCTGGTTGGTTGATACCTGGTTGATGGGGTTCTGGGAGTTCTTCTACTCCCCAAGCCCGGCCCGAGGCCAGGCTCGACTTGTGAGAGTTTGGTCCACCAGGCTGTTGCTTGGAGCGGCCCGCAGGCCCACATACCCACCACAGCCCGGTTGGTCCGGCACTCCTTGGAGGAATAAATCTAGTTTCCTCTTGAAAATGTCCACGGTTGTTCCGGCAATATTTCTTATGCTTGCTGGGAGGACGTTGAACAACCGCGGACCTCTGATGTTTATACAGTGTTCTCTGATTGTGCCTATGGCACCTCTGCTCTTCATTGGTTCTATTCTACATTTTCTTCCATGTCGTTCACTCCAGTACGTTGTTATTTTACTGTGTAGATTTGGTACTTGGCCCTCCAGTATCTTCCAGGTGTATATTATTTGATATCTCTCTCGTCTTCTTTCTAGTGAGTACATTTGGAGGGCTTTGAGACGATCCCAATAATTTAGGTGCTTTATTGCATCTATGCGTGCCGTATATGTTCTCTGTATTCCCTCTATTTCAGCAATCTCTCCTGCTCTGAAGGGGGAAGTGAGTACTGAGCAGTACTCAAGACGGGACAACACAAGTGACTTGAAGAGTACAACCATTGTGATGGGATCCCTGGATTTGAAAGTTCTCGTAATCCATCCTATCATTTTTCTGGCTGTCGCAATATTTGCTTGGTTATGCTCCTTAACACTTTCGCGCTTTAGATTAGAGATAACTCGTCGCCGTTTTCTCTTACGATTCCGCATAACAGCCGACTTTTCTCGTCCATCGAAAAAATATTTCTATAAATTCCATTTTTTAACCGAAATGGATGGGGATACTTTTGTTTTGTAGGGAATGTATTTGCGAATGTTGTGGTACCAGAATGAATATTATATCACATAAACTTCTACAAGTAAAAAAAAAAATACACAAAGTATGTTTGGCGAGCGTGTGGCAGTGGGTTCCCAGCGTGTGGCAGTGGGTTCCCTTTAGCCGTTGATATATCCAACACGTGGGAAATATTTGTATGTGTTATGTATATGTCTGTGTAGGGAATTTTACTGCGATCACTGTCATACAAATTATAAAATGTTTCAACAAGTATAAACATGACAAACATCAAACGAACGAAAACAATGCGTTCGTTTCTGCCGCGAACGCATACTGAGCGACGTGGTTCTATATTTGGCGCTTCTCTTACACATGCTTTGTACAAATGTTATACAGTTCATCTTATAGAAAATTTTATTGCGAACACATTGGTATAAAAAAGAAATACGTACATAGAAAAGTAGGGTCAGGAAACGTATAAACTTTCCAAGCATGATTTCCCCCCTGTGTTTTCGCCAGTGCGCTCGCGGCTAACTACTCTCCACTTCACACACTCTTGCGGGTGGGCAATTACCTATATTAAACATTCATATGCATATGTCCGTGTAGAAAATTTTATTGCGATTCCAATGATACCAAAATTAGCGATGTAGGACAACTGTAGGCTTCGCAACCATTAAGAGAGTGGAAACATTTTGTTGCTGTTTGGCGCTCTCGGCGAGTGATCTGCATAGTTTTTTATTTGGTGTTGATACTCCTTATGCTTGGGCGGCATTTTATAGGTAAGCTCTTATAGACAATTTCATTGCGAACACAGTGATACCAAATTTAAATACGTGCGCCTTCAATTATTGTCAGGACAGTCAAAAGAGTGTACACTTTTCGGTCTTACCTCGTAGGCGCGCGAAGTGCCGAAAGCATCTGGGGTATTGTTTTTTTTTGAGCGCCGAGAGCGCGAAAGTGTTAAACACTAGGTCGTCAGACATTATTATTCCCAAATCCTTTACATGCTGTTTTCCTACTATGGGTACATTTGATTGTGTTTTGTACTCTGTATTATGTTTAAGGTCCTCATTTTTACCGTACCTGAGTACCTGGAATTTATCACTGCTAAACATCATGTTATTTTCTGATGCCCAGTCGAAAACTTTATTAATATCAGCTTGAAGTTTTTCAATGTCCTCAGCCGAGGTAATTTTCATACTGATTTTTGTGTCATCTGCAAAGGATGATACGAAGCTGTGACTTGTATTTTTGTCTATATCTGATCGAGTGGAGACAGTACATGGAATCACAGCATCTCCATAACCCTGGACAACATGGTTTCAGAACAGGGCACTCTTGCCTATCACAGTTGCTGGACCACTATGACATGGAAGACAAACAAAACGCTGATGTAATTTACACAGATTTCGCAAAATCCTTTGACAAATGTGACCATGGTGTTATTGCACATAAAATGCGTTCAAAAGGACTTCCCGGAAAAATAGGCAGATGGATCTACAATTTTCTGACTAATAGAACCCAATGTGTAATAGTCAACAAAATAAAATCAAGACCATCAACCGAAAAGAGCTCAGTCCCCCAGGGTACTGTGCTTGCTCCAGTACTTTTTCTCATCCTCATATCGGACATAGACAAGGACACAACCTATAATACTGTATCATCCTTTGCAGATGACACTAGGATTTTTATGAGAGTAGACGGCATAGAGGACACGGCAAACCTCCAATCAGATGTAAATCAGGTCTTTCTATGGGCTACAGAAAATAACATGGTGTTTAACAAAGATAAGTTTCAGCTCATGTGCTACGGAAAAAATGAAAATATAAAAACAGAAACCACGTACAAAACTCAGTCAAATCATAAAATTGAACGGAAAGGCAATGTAAAGGATTTGGGTGTACTGATGTCGGAAGACCTTACATTTAAAGAACACAATAAAGTAACCGTCACAACTGCAAGAAAAATGGCAGGTTGGATAACAAGAACCTTTCACACTTGAGATGCTATACCGATGATGATACTTTTCAAGACACTAGTGCTCTCTAGAGTGGAATACTGCTGCACAATCACAGCCCCTTTCAAAGCTGGAGAAACTGCTGACCTGGAGAGCGTGCAGAGATCCTTTACTGCTAGAATCCACTCAGTAAAACATCTAAACTATTGGGACCGACTAAAGAGCCTAAGCCTTCTCTTGAGCGCAGGCTGGAGAGATACATAATAATTTACACATGGGAAATAGTAGAGGAGCTGGTCCCAAACCTGCACACAGAAATAACAGCACATGAGACCAGAAAGCATGGCAGGATGTGCAGAATACCCCCGTTAAAGAGCAGGTGCAACAGGTACTCTGAGAGAGAACTCTATCAACATCAGAGGCGTGAGACTGTTCAACATGCTTCCGCTACACATAAGGGGCATAACTGGCCGACCCCCTCACAGTGTTCGAGAGAGAACTTGACAAACATCTCAAAGTATACCTGATCAACCAGGCTGTGACTCATATGTCAGGCTGCAAGCAGCCGGGTCCAACCTCCTGGTTGACCAGTCCAGCAACGAGGAGGCCTGGTCAACAACCAGGCCGTGGGATCGCTGAGCCCCGAAATCATTTCAAGGTAACCTCAAGGTAAGGTAACCATGCAGACATGGAGTGGCCATGGAACATCGAAGGAGCAAAAAAACGAGAGCCCAGGAAGCAGTCATGAACAAAGAAATGAATAAAATTCTGACAAAGCAATGAAGGGCCCCCCCTCCCCCCACTCCCCCCGTATATCTTTTGAATCTGGCACCTCGCGTTTTCACGCGTCTGACCCAGGTTGTGGTGACCCGTCTGCGTCTTCTAGGGATTTGGCCTACCTATACGACTGGCTGGTGTGGGCTCCTAGTCGGCCAGTTTGTCTGCTCGCCAGGGATATGGTTCTTTCCCAGCTTGCCAGGTTCGGGTTCCTGGTGAACTGGAGGAAGTCCCATCTGGTTCCATCCCAGGTTCGGACCTGGCTGGGTCTTGTTTGCGATTCTCGGACTGATTCCTTGTCAAGACCCCCCCACTCCCCCCACTGCCAAGACCGTCAGTAGTGTCAAAGCGTTTATGACAAAGAGTGCTGGGAAGACGGGACACCACGAGCGTAGCTCTCATCCTGTAACTACACTTAGGTAATTACACTTAGGTAATTACTCAAGAACCTCAGACAGACAGAGCATGGACAAAGCGACAAACGATGGCTGACAGAAGGAAGCCCACAACCACTCGAGCAACCGCCGAGTGACCTGGGACCCCCTCAGAAACAGCCGAGATCGGGCCCGCAGCTGCAGCAACGCCTCTGGAGAGAGAGACAAGGAAGCAGTCCGAGAATCGCAAACAAGACCCAGCCAGGTCCGAACCTGGGATGAAACCAGATGGGACTTCCTCCAGTTCACCAGGAACCCAAACCTGGCAAGCTGGGAAAGAACCATATCCCTGGCGAGCAGACAAGCTGACCGACTAGGAGCCCACACCAGCCAGTCGTATAGGTAGGACAAAACCCAAATCCCTAGAAGACGCAGACGGGTCACCACAACCCGGGTCAGACGCGTGAAAACGCCAGGTGCCAGATTCAAGGCAAAAGGTAGGCAGCGAAAGCCGTAGCGTAAGCCGTAAGCCCCACCACGAAACCTAACCAGTCCCTGAACCCCGTTTGAATAGGAATGTGCCAATAAGCGTCCTTGAGGTCCAGGGACTCCATCCAGGCACCCGGCCCCAACAGAAGCCGAACGTGAGACAGAGTAGTCATCCGAAAGGAGGGGCAAGGAATCCAGTCCGGCAACCAGGAGGCCTGGTCGACGACCGGGCCGCGGGGACGCTAAGCCCCGGAAGCACCTCAAGGTAAGGCAAGACCTCTCAAAGGAGGACAGAGAAAAGCTGAAAATGAACCTCATTGAAGCTAAACATCTAAATGGGGGTAGAAATGAAGAAGAAAGGAATTCTTTTTTCTACAAAGTGTCAGGAACTGGAAAGCTTGTGAAATGGTACATAAAGACAAAGCAACAAAATCATTAAAGGAAGGGGGTGTAAAGAACAAAGGGAAGGGGAACATGTTCCTGAAAATAATATGTACCAAAATAGATGGAGTGAGATCGAAAATACTGGAGTTGAAGGATTAATCAAGCTCAAAGTCCCAGATATTATTGCATTAACAGAAACGAAACTTGAAGAAAATATTTTAAATGATGTCGTATTCCCAAGGGGCTACTCAGTTTGGAGACATGACAGGAAAACTAGGAAGGGCGGAGGAGTGGCTATGCTGGTGAAAGAACCCTTGAAGGCAAGAGAATTAATGTTTGAAAACCCTCGAGATATTGACATAATGGCATTGCAGCTCTAGAATCAAGATAATAAGCTGATAATTTTAAATGCCTACAGCCCACCAGCAAGCAACACATGGGCAAAGGAAGAACTGGATGACAAATGAGAGGGCCTCATAAAGGCCTTGAGAGAGATTATGGTAAGAGCTGACAAAGATAAATCCCGATTGTTGGTACTGGGGGACTTGAACTTTAACCCTTTAACTGCACAACGCGCCTCCAGGCCCAAGTCTGGAGTGCGCTACGCACCTCCGGGTATTTGTATTTTTCACGTTTCATTCAAAACTCCCGCAGCTACATGGGGTTCATATCAGCTTCCTCAGGGCTCTTGTAAACAGACGCCATCTTTAAAAAAATCGTAGTCCAAATTCCCGGGTGTGAGAGCCTCAGTAGTGAGTGAGCAACCAAGGGTGGCGCTCGCAGCATGAACGCACAGCACAGCTGTTCAGTGTGTGACCACAGCATCGCCTAATACAGTGGCACCTCGACTTACGATTGCCCCGACTTATGAAAATTTCGAGTTACGATGTAAATTTCATCGAAAAATGCAACTCGACATACAATGGTGTCATCGACTAACGATATTTGTTGGTACACATTCGGGTCGACCGAGCGCGTGGTTCCCGGTCACGTGGTCCAACCTGCCTCAGTTTACTACAGCTGCCCGCTTAGTGACGATCGCCCCTATAAGAAATTCCACGTTTGTGGTGATTTTTTGCATTTTGAACATTAAAGTAATTATTATATATTATGCCATGAGTCCCAGGAAAGTCAGTGGTAAGGCTCAACATATGAGATCCCATGTAAGGATGACCACAGAGCAGAAACAAGAGATCATTCGTAAATATGAAGACGATGTGCAGGTTGTTGAACTGGCTTGGCAGTAAAACAAATCTCAGTCAACGATATCCACCATACTGGCTAAGAAAAAGGATATTATGGGTGCTAAAATGGCAAAAGGCGTATCAATAATCACAAAACATAGAACACAAACACTTGAAGATGTTGAAGCTATTATTAATGAAGTTATTATTAATTTGGATACACAAGGAGTTAGCGGGTGATAGCATTTCGGAGGCCATCATTTACAAAAAGGCAAGAAAATTGCATGAAGACCTTTTAAAGAAAACCCCTGGAATGAGTGATGCAGAAGTGAAAGAGTTTAAGGCGAGCAAGGGATGGTTTGAGAAATTAAGAAAAGAAGTGGAATTCAAAGTGTTGTGAGGCATGGGGAGGCTGCCAGCTCAGACAAACCAGCGGCTGAAAGATTCATTGGCGAATTTAAAGATTTTGTGCAGAGTGAGGCATACCTACCACAACAAGTGTTTAATTGTGACGAGACAGGGCTATTCTGGAAAAGATTGCTAAAAAAAACCTACATTACCAAGGAGAAGTCATTGCCTGGACACAAGCCTATGAAAGATCGGTTTACTCTTGTGTTGTCTGGTAATGCGAGTGGCGATTTGAAAATTAAACCCTTGCTTGTGTATCATTCCGAAAATCCAAGTGTTTTCAAAAATATAATGTGCAGAAACACAAAATGTAATTACCTAAGAGTGTAATTACCTAAGTGTAGTTACAGGATGAGAGCTACGCTCGTGGTGTCCCGTCTTCCCAGCACTCTTTGTCATATAACGCTTTGAAACTACCGACAGTCTTGGCCTCCACCACCTTCTCACCTAACTTGTTCCAACCGTCCACCACTCTGTTTGCGAAAGTGAATTTTCTTATATTTCTTCGGCATCTGTGTTTATCTAGTTTAAATCTATGACCTCTTGTTCTTAAAGTTCCAGGTTTCAGGAAATCTTCCCTATCGATTTTATCAATTCCTGTTACTATTTTGTATGTAGGGATCATATCACCTCTTTTTCTTCTGTCTTTTAGTTTTGGCATATTTAATGCCTCTAATCTCTCCTTGTAGCTCTTGCCCTTTAGTTCTGGGAGCCACTTAGTAGCATATCTTTGCACATTTTCCAGTTTGTTGATGTGCTTCTTAATATGGGCAACACACAACTGCTGCATATTCTAGCTTTGGCCTAACAAAAATCGTGAACAATTTCTTTAGTATATCGCCATCCATGTATTTAAAAGCAATTCTAAAGTTAGAAAGCGTGGCATAGGCTCCTCGCACAATATTCTTTATGTGGTCCTCAGGTGATAGTTTTCTATCTAGAACCACCCCTAGATCTCTTTCTTTATCAGAATTCTTTAAAAATTTCTCACATAATATATAGGATTTGTGAGGTCTATGTTCTCCTATTCCACATTCCATAACATGGCATTTATTAACATTAATTCCATTTGCCAAGTGGTGCTCAGTATACTTATTTTGTCCAGGTCATCTTGAAGGGCATGACAATCATCTAAGTTTCTTATCCTTCCTATTATCTTAGCATCATCAGCAAACATGTTCATATAATTCTGTATACAAACTGGTAGATCATTTATGTAGACAATAAACATCACTGGTGCAAGAACTGAACCCTGTGGTACTCCACGTGTGACATTTCTCCATTCCGATACATTGCCTCTGATCACTGCCCTCATTTTTCTATCAGTCAGAAAATTTTTCATCCATGTTAGAAGCTTACCTGTCACCCCTCCAATATTTTCCAGTTTCCAGAACAACCTCTTATGGGGAACTCTGTCGAAAGCCTTTTTTAGGTCCAAATAGATGCAGTCAACCCAACCATTTCTTTTCTGTAATATCTCTGTTGCTCGATCATAGAAACTGAGTAAATTCGATACACAGGATCTTCCAGATCGAAAACCATACTGTCTGTCTGATATTATATCATTTCTCTCCAGGTGTTCTACCCATTTAGTTTTAATTAATTTTTCCAATATTTTGACTATTACACTTGTCAATGATACCGGTCTATAATTAAGGGGGTCTTCCCTGCTTCCACTTTTGTAGATTGGAACTATGTTAGCCTTTTTCCACACATCTGCTACAACTCCTGTAAACAAGGATGCCAGAAAAATCAGTTGAAGTGGAATGCTGAGCTCAGGTGCACATTCTCTCAGAACCCATGGTGAAACTCCATCTGGACCAACTGTTTTGTTCTTATTTAGCTTCTTGAGCATTTTTTCCACTTCGTCTCTAGACACCTCTATGTGCTCTATGTTGTTCTCTGGAATTCTTATTGGATCTGGTTCCCTGAAGATTCCCTGAAGAACACACTTTGGAACTTTTCGTTTAATGTTTCACACATTTCCTTTTAATTTTCCGTGAATCTATTTCACGGAAATGTGTGTGATGTGGAAGGCTAATGCTAAGGCATGGGTGACAAGGCAATTTTTTACGGAGAGGGTGAATGCGGTGGTGTGCCCTGCCATCAAAAAATATGCTCCTCCCCATCCTCCAGGCTTGGAGGATTCATTGATGGAGGAATTTGTTTTGTTACAATTAAAATTCCTTCCTTCCTTCCTTCCTTCCTTCCTACCACACCACTCCTCTACTTCAACCTATGGACCAGAAAATCATTGCCAAATTTAAGAAACTTTATGAAAGGGCACTTTTTCGGAGATGTGTCGAAGTGACGGATGCCACAAACCTCACCCTCAAAGAGTTCTGGAAAAACATTTTAACATTTATAGTGCTTTAAAACTTGTTGACAAAGCCTGGCAAGAAATGACTGTAAGAACAATGATCTCTGGCTGGAGAAAACTGTGGCCTGAATGTGTTGCAGAACGAGACTTTGAGGGGTTTTGAGCCTGAACCTGTAGTGCCTCTTGTTGAGAAATTGTTTCTCTGGGTCAGCATTTGGGTTTGGAGTTGAATGGTGCTGATGTGGAGGAGTTGGTGGAAGAACACAACGAAGAACTGACCACCGAAGAACTCCAAGCCCTTCATAAGGAGCAGGAAGAAGAGGCAGCTGAGGAAATTTCTTCAGGGGAGGATGTGCCAGTACAGAATGTCTCTTCCTCAACAATTAAGAAAATGTGTGCAGCATGGGAAGAATTGCAAACCTTTGCTGAAACGACTCACCCAAATCAAGCTGCAGTAGGCCGTTGTCTTAACCTTTTCAATGACACTGTGATGCATCATTACAGACAAATGTTAAAACGAAGGGAAAAATCAATGTCTCTTGACAAATTTGTAGTGAGACAAACAAGCACTGAATCACAACCAGGTCCTAGTGGTATTCAGGCAAAACGTAGGAAAGAGTACCCCAGAGAAAACATCACTGCCTGATGTGATAATGGAAGGGGACTCCCCTTCCAAACAGTAACAACTCTCCTTCCTTTACTTCGTCAGGCTCAAGCAACAAGCAGCCACGCCACCACTCAGGACTCCGGCAGTGACAATGTAACGGTGAGTGAAGTGGCTACTGTGGCTCAGAAAGAGGGTCATAATAATATGGCCAAGGAGTGTGGGCTGAACTAAGAAAAGTTGGTGAGTTCCTCCAAAATCTTGGGCAGAGAATCGAGTCCATCGAGGCGAAATTAAACGTTCAGGAGGTCAAGGAAATTCACAAAACTGTGAAAGAAAATCAGGATATAGTGGTTGAGGCAATAATGAAATATTGAGTGCTGAAATGAAAGAAAGTGAAGTGTGTGTGAATGATGGTAGTCGTAGTGAAAGGAAGAACCCTATAATTACACATAAAATGAAGGAATCATTTGGGCCAATAATGGACGTCTCAGGGCTGAAAAATCTCTTGAGAATCGCAATGTCGCTTTTACTGTGAACTTGGGAGGAGGTGGGAGATGTTATGCCAGGTATGGCTATCATTTAGTGAATTTATAGGGGATGACTTAGGCAGTGAATTGATTAATAATGGATCACCCTAGACTGAAAGTTTTGTCATGGAATATTAATGGTTTAAGAACAGGGTTACAGATGTTCATTGTTATGTGATGGGAAATGATATTGATGTTTAGCTCTCCAGGAGACAGGGATAGGAATGAAGGCTTATTGAAATTAAATGGTTATAAGGGTTTCACCTCTTCGCCGCAAATAACATCAGAGGCACGTCAATTTATGTAAAGAACTCCATACCAGCAGAGTTAGTAGAACCGCCATCAAAAACGCAAGGTATAGAGAGTGTCTGTGTTAATTATCATTAAGGGAAGGGGAATTTATTGTAGTTAATTTGTATGTATCCAGGAACTGCTTCGACGCCAACTATCTACCTGACTGCATTTATACTGATCCTTCACTGGTCATTGGGGACCTTAATGCTCGGCACACAGCCTTGGGACGTGGGTAGCATTAGTACTAATGGGGTCAAGTGGTTACATTTCTACAAGATCATCCAGATACCTGTC
>NC_091165.1:31290185-31397014 GCF_040958095.1 Procambarus clarkii | reverse complement strand
GTGGTGGGTGTTGACCCGTGGGTGCTGGTGGTGGGTGTTGACCCGTGGGTGCTGGTGGTGGGTGTTGACCCGTGGGTGCTGGTGGTGGGTGTTTACCAGTTTGGGGCCGGCCGGAAGGAGGCTGTATGAACAGGCAGTGTTGCTACCACGTGGCACACTCTTAATTTGTTTTTATCACTTGTTAGATTACATTACTTGCATTTTCCCACTAGTTATCTTACAGTGGAGGCGTCTAATTTTTGTGTCTGGGCACTAGTAAGATGGGTACGTAGGGAGGAAAAACCCCTCTCCACGTAACCACAAGCCCCGCCCGGAGGGTAGAAAAACCCCGGCGGGGTCCAAAGGGGCCCCTAGGCCCCCCAAGTCAGCCCCTCCTCAGCCCCGGGAACCCACACTGCAGGCCCCGGGGCCGAGCACTCCCCCCAAATACCCGGCCTCACAAGAAAAAACCAAGACAGCCACGAAAATACTAAGGAAGGGAGCCCACTGGCAGACTCATACAACATGGCTGGAGGAACAGCTCGAATACCCCCGTTGCTACCATGGAAGGGGAATTCCCCGAGATTGCCCGAGTCTCAAAACCAACGAAGTCCCGCCCTGACCCCGAACCCACAGACAGTAAGGATCCGGATGGAGATAAGAAGGGGAGGACCAGACTAGACCACAACAGGGAAAAGACAAGGGGGGTGTGAGAGGAACCGAAGCAACCAGCACCCCAAAGCACCAACACCAACCAAAACAGGGCAGTCTCAGGGCTTTCGGGGAACAACCGAGAGCGTTGCCACATTGAAGTTCAACGTGCAATGCCTGTGCTGCCTGCACCCGCATAGTCAGCATCAGACTCGGTAACTGTGTCACAAACAAACAAACATCAAAACTCGCAGGACTCCGGGCCGAATGTGTCACCGATCCCACAGGCAACAGATGGAGGCAAAGACAGAGAGTGTCACCTGGAGACAAGGGGACAGAGCAATCCTTAAACTAACTGGAAGCGAGGGGGGACTCTGGGGGTCACACCCATTGGACCCGCACGTCCCCAGGGGTTTCCCAGGGTCCTGAGCATTTACTATAATAGGACTCGTGCTCAGGTAATCCCAGGCAGGGTACTGCTAACCGGCACCCAAATCTACCAAACAACCTTCAAAGAACTGAACCCCTGGGACGTGTACACTCACGGGGACCTAGCAGGGGGGAACCACCGGAAGAAGGAAGAATACTCAGTACACAGGGGCAAGAACGAAGGCAGACCTCCACCCTAGGCAGACAAACAAAAGGAAAAAGAAAACCCCGCAAGAGGACAGCGTACCCAAGCGGAACACAGCCGGTCGCCATGATAGGTGAAAACAAGCTGCGCAGTACCCTGCGTCCTACTAGTGCAAACTGCCTCTTACCCTGAGGCGAACAAGGGAGAGAGAACACCCGAGCACACAAAGGGTGGTCGAAAACCAAGCAGTAAACTGCCTAGCATGGGCAGAACCCAAGGAACTTGTGGAAGGTGGCCCCAAGGGCAGTACCTACAGGGCACCTAGGGAAGGAAACCCTAGACACATGCAGCCCGAGTACTGGACAATCACTCCCGGGCTCGCGCACCACCTAGAAGAGTCACCACACTCTAAGTACAGTTCTAAAACAATCACTGGAGCCGGAGTACATGACCTCAGCCTCTACCTGGTTGTTGGGATTCTTGGAGTTCTTCTACTCCCCAAGCCTGGCCCAAGGCCAGACTTGACTTGTGAGAGTTTGGTCCACCAGGATGTTGCTTGGAGCGGCCCGCAGGCCCACATACCCACCACAGCCCGGTTGGTCCGGCACTCCTTGAAGGAAACAATCCAGTTTCCTCTTAAAGAAGTCCACGGTTGTTCCTGCAATATTTCTGATGCTCGCTGGTAGGACGTTGAACAACCGTGGACCTCTGATGTTCATACAGTGTTCTCTGATTGTACCCATGGCACCTCTGCTCTTCACTGGTTCTATTCTGGATTTTCTTCCATGTCGTTCACTCCAGTACGTTGTTATTTTACTGTACAGATTTGGGACCTGTCCCTTCAGTATTTTCCATGTGTATATTATTTGGTATTTCTCTCGTCTCCTTTCTAGTGAGTACATTTGGGGAGCTTTGAGACGATCCCAATAATTTAGGTGCTTTATCTCATCTATGTGTGCCGTATATGTTTTCTGCATTCCCTCTATTTCAGCAATCTCTCCTGCTCTGAAGGGGGAAGTGAGTACTGAGCAGTACTCAAGACGAGACAACACAAGTGATTTGAAGAGCACAACCATTGTGATGGGATCTCTGGACTTGAAGGTTCTCGTAATCCATCCTATCATTTTTCTGGCTGACGCAATACTTGCTTGGTTATGCTCCCTAAATGTTAGGTCGTCGGACATCATTATTCCCAAATCCTTGACATGCTGTTTTTCTACTATGGACAGATTTGATTGTGTTTTCTACCCTGTATTATGTTTAAGATCCTCATTTTTGCCGTATCTGAGTACCTGGAATTTATCACCGTTAAACATCATGTTATTTTCTGCTGCCCAGTTGAAAACTTTGTTAATATCTGTTTGTAGTTTATCAATGTCTTCAGCAGAGGTAATTTTCATGCTGATTTTTGTATCATCTGCAAAGGATGACACGAAGCTGTGACTTGTATTTTTGTCTATATCTGAAATGAGAGTAAGGAACAGCAGAGGTGCAAGGACTGTACCTTGAAGTACAGAGCTTTTAACTGCGCTCGGACTTGATTTTACTTGATTGACTGTTACTCTTTGTGTTCTGTTTGACAGGAAATTGAGTATCCAGCGTCCTACTTTACCAGTTATACCCATTGACCTCATTTTGTGTGCAATCACTCCATGGTCATATTTGTCGAATGCCTTTACAAAATCTGTGTATACGACATCTGCATTATATTTTTCCTCTAATGCCTCAGTGATTTTGTCATAGTGGTCAAGTAGCTGTGAGAGGCATGATCTTCCTGCTCTAAATCCATGTTGGTCTGGATTGTGGAGGTCATTGGTTTCCATGAATCTAGTGTCCTGACTCCTGATCACTTTTTCAAATACAGTACTTTTATTATGTGGGACATTAGTGCAACTGGTCTATAATTCTTTGCTAATGCTTTGCTACCACCCTTGTGTAGAGGGGCAATGTCTGCTGCTTTAAGCGCATCTAGTATCTCCCCTGTGTCCAAGCTCTTCCTCCACACTATACTGAGTGCCTGTGCTACTGGCACTTTGCATTTCTTTAAAAATATTGAATTCCATGAGTCTGGACTCAGGGCTCTAGCATCAGCCGAAGAATTGATGGTGGATAGCCGGCGCGGTAGGTCTGGGGCTCCTCTTTCCCCCTCTCGGGGAGGGGGGGAGCTGCGCAGACAGCGGTGCGGCAACGTGTGATGTCATGATCATTTGCTCGTTTCTTTTAGGAGAGTTTTATCCACTTGTTCGCTTGTGGTAGCAATATTCACCAGAATAGGGGTTTGTTTTGGGACACTTACCTTTCTGGGTGCCTGACCCGGTCGATGGCAGACACAGAATGCTCCAACCACTCGGGGATTTCTATAGGCCATTGCTCTCCTTGCCTCTCTGAGGGGGGCCAGGTTCTGGCTCGTGGTCCCCGGTAGGCCCATAGAACTCCATACCCATTACTGATGCCAAAGTCTGACATTAGCATATCAGCCTGGATAAGCTCCGGGGAGTCGAAGGGGAATGTGCCCCGTCGCTCCGGGGGTGTCCTGGACTACAGCTGTGGGGAGGACGCCGAGGTTTTCCCTGTAACAGGGGTGTGGGCCTCCTCCTTTGCCTCTACCCTGCTCTCCTGCGTGTCCGGTTCTGGCTTCTTCACCTTGCGGTGCTCCCAGGATCATCTTGGCACTGTTGGGTCATGTCACGTTCGTGCCTCCGTTCGACAGGCGAGTTTCTGCGGTCTGGCGTCCTTCGGCTGGGTGCTGGATGTGGAGATGTTTATATACCTGTCTTTATTTAGGTATATTTATGTACAAATGAGACCGATGGAACACTGGTGACTGTCCTTTTTCAACCCTTCCAGTCCCACTCATAGGCATGTCCAACCCATGCTAAAGTCATGGGGGCCCCACCTCTTTCGTGCTATGAGGTGTGTGGGTTGTGGTGCTGGTTATGTACTCACCTGGTAGGACTCAGCTGGTTGTGCTTGTGGGGTTGAGCTCTGGCTCTTTGGTCCTGCTTCTTTGGAAGAACATGCAGGAGAGTACCAGTGGTGTGCAGTGGTGCCATAGGCGCGATCAGGAAACACTGTACAGTATAACCATCAGAGGTCTGCGGTTGTTACACGTCCTGCCTGCGGGCATACGCTATATTGCCACTATATCCATGGACTTCTTCATGAGAACACTAGCCTGTTTTCTAATAGAGGTTCCAGCCCATCCTATCTGTGGTGGGTATGTGGGCCTGTGGGCCGCTCCAAGCAACAGCCTGGTGTACCAACCTCTCACAAGTCAAGCCTAGCCTCGGGCCAGGCTTGTTGAGTATATGAACACCCAGTACCCCATCAAGCAGGAATCGAGCAGGTATCTCCGCCGTCGGTCGCCTGATGTGCAGGTTCCTGGGCCTGCTGGATTCTGCCGTGTCTCCATTGGCCCTATCTGGGGTCGGCCTGGAGTCTGCCTGCACTGTTCTCTGCCTTTGAAGAGGCGTGTTGCTACATGCATGTTGCATGTGGTGCATGTTGCTGCGGCATGTGTGCATTGGTAACGTGTCTCGCGGTGGCATGTCCTTGTTCCTGTGTCATGTTGTGGTGTGGCAGTTTGCTGCTGTTTTCTGCCTGGGGTTTGCGTATGGGGGTTTGCTTGTGTTATTTTCTTGGTCTTCGAGTCCCTGGCTTGGCTCTTCCATGTGCGTGGGGTTCTGTTCACGCTTGATTGTCCACCCCTCGTTGTGTTTCCTGGGGTTTGAGCTTTGGCTCTTTCGTCCTGCCTCTCCCTGTCGCATCCCTGGCATCTCCTTGCTTGGTTTTGCCTGCACTTGCTGCTGTATGGAAGGGGGGGGAGGTTTCCGCCGATTCCCTTCTATATGCGTTCCCTTTGTTTCGTCCTCTGCCGCAGGGGTTTTCTTCGTATGTTCCTTGGCTTCTTGGGCGTTCCTTCAGCCTGTGTCATATGGTGCGCTTATGTGTCTTGGTCTGTTTTCGGTGTTCGTACCCCTTGGTTCGGGTACTGTTCTGGTGGCACCCTTATGCCTTCTTCGGTTTTCCTGGCTTGCCCTGCCTGTTGTTTTTTTGGGGTCCTTGCGATGTCTCGCGTCGGACCCATCGTTTCTGATCTGCTGGAGGGCTTACTCGCATTGGGGAGCTTCTGTTCAGCAATGGTTCCATCTCCTTGTGCTGGCCTGGGCTTTGGTGGTCGCGCCCCAAGATCTTCCCACAGCTCCGCCTTTTCCTGGGCTCGGATGAGCCTTGTCGGGGTTGATTATGTTCTGCCTCGCGTGTCTCGCCTCCGATTGGTGGTCTGGTGGCTTCAGTGTTGGTGTCCCACCTGTGTACTTCTTCTTGGTGTCAGTATGGGGTATTTTGGCGGTCCTTCCTTTTCTCCTGTCCCTTCTTAGGTGGCTGCGGTTGTTAGCATAAGCTTTGTTTCTGGTGAGGGGTTGAGGGCCGTCATCTTGCCACATACTGTCGCCTCGTTTCGTGCGGCGCAGGCGGAGCCGCTTCGGCTTGCTTTCGGTCTTGGTGTTGCCTTCTGCACCGTTAGTAAGCTGTCTCGTGCATTGTTTCACCTCGGCCTGTTCGTGCGCCGCTTGCACCATCCTGGTCTCTGGTCAGCATTCTCTGTCTTCTCCTCGGTTAGTGGTGCCCCTTCGGTTCCGCTTTGTTTTTTGTTGGATCTTTTTCCTGTTGGCCTTTGCCTCTGGGGATCGGGTCGCTGGGCTTCTTGCTCTCCTCCGCAGGGCTTTTCTGCTCCTTCGGTTTTGGCGTTTTGGTTGTTAGGTGGCAGCAGTCTCCATCCTTTCTGGCACGGGATGGGGCTGCTACGTTTTGGAGGGGTCCTTGGTTTGTTGGTGCTTGGTTGGTCGGGCCAGGGGTGTGTCGTGTTTTGTGTTCAGTGGCGGCCCTCCGCTGTTCTTTGAGTGCCGCAGCCTCTATGTCCGGGGCGCGCTTTGGGTTGATCTGGTTCCGTTCTTCCCTGTTCACAGGTGACGGTGTCCCGGGTTGTTCGCCATGTTATTGTGGCTAGCCTACCTGTGTTCTTTCCCCATGCCAGTGACGTTCGTGGCTTCGCTGCTCTTGCTGCCATTTGGGCGGCGTGTCCTTGATGTCATTCGGGCACGACTCTTTTGGTGTTCGTACAGGGGCCTTGCTGCTCGTTTTTCTTGTGTTGTTCCCGGGCCCTTTCAGGGCTGTGTCGCCTTGGGTTGGCGTTTGCTGCCGGTTGTCTCGCTTCCGTTGAGGGGTGCATGGTGTCCGCCTCTCGGTTCCGTCCCTTTGACCTTCCTCTGTGGGTAGTTAGCTCTGGGAAGCCGACGGGGCTCCCCCAGAAAGCCAGCGTTGAATGTAATGAAACGCCATTTCCTGGGCGAGACCCGGAGGCTTCCCAACAACCCTCCCTCCCTCCGGTCGGCAGTTTTTCGCGTGTTTTGACATCCAGCCTCAGAACTGATGGGTGGATAGCCGACGTGAGAGGTCTGGGGCTCCCCCTTCCCCCTCCCGGGGAGGGGGGAGCTGCACAGACAGTGGTGCGGTGACGTGTGACGTCATACATTACAGTCTCCGTGGTGTAGTGGTAAGACACTCGCCTGGTGTTCCGCAAGCGCTTTGTCATGGGTTCGTATCCTGGCCGGGGAGGACTTACTGGGCGCAAATCCTTAACTGTAGCCTCTGTTTAACGTAACAGTAAAATGTGTACATGGTTGTAACAACGATTCTTCGCGGCGGGGATGGTATTCCAGGGACCTGCCCGAAATGCTACGCGTACTAGTGGCTGTGCAAGAATGTAACAACTCTGTATATGTCTCAAAAAAAAATATACTAGTTTGCTTGTTTTCTGTTGGAGAGTTCTATCCACTAATTTAGCTTTTGGTAGCAATTTTACCCAGAATAGGGGTTAGTTTTGGAATGCTTACCTATCTGGATGCTAGACCCGGTCGATGGCAGACATAGAATGCTTCCAACCACACGGGGGTTTCTGTAGGCCATTGCTCCCCTTGCCTCTCTGAGGGGGCCAGATTCTGGCCGTGGTCCCCGGTAGGCCCTAGAACTCCATACACATGACTGATGCCAAAGTCTGACATTAGCATATCAGCCTGGTAAAGCTCCGGGGAGCCTATGCTATACCGATGATGATACTTTTCAAAATGCTTGTGCTCTCTAGAGTGGAGTACTGCTGCACAATGACAGCCCCTTTCAAAGCTGGAGAAATTGCTGACCTGGAGAGCGTGCAGAGATCCTTTACAGCTAGAATCCACTCAGTAAACATCTAAATTACTGGGACCGACTAAAGAGCCTAAATCTGTACTCCCTTGAGCGCAGGCGGGAGAGATACATAATAATTTACACATGGAAAATAATTGAGGGGCTGGTCCCAAACCTGCACACAGAAATAACATCACATGAGACCAGAAGACATGGCAGGATGTGCAGAATACCCTCGTTGAAAAGCAGAGGTGCAACAGGTACTCTGAGAGAGAACTCTATCAACATCAGAGGCCCGAGACTGTTCAACACGCTTCCACTACACATAAGGGGCATAACTGGCCGACCCCTCACAGTGTTCAAGAGAGAACTGGATAAGCACCTCCAAAGGATACCTGATCAACCAGGCTGTGACTCATACGTCAGGCTGCGAGCAGCCGCGTCCAACAGCCTGGTTAATCAGTCCAGCAACCAGGAGGCCTGGTCGACGACCGGGCCGCAGGGACACTAAGCCCCGGAAGCACCTCAAGGTAACCTCAAGGTAAGGTAGCCTCTGGGTTTCACCCAGAAAATGGTGTTTCATTACATTCAACGCTGGTTTTCTTATATGTATCATGAGAACTTTGGGTAACTCAGATGGGGAATCTGCCTTAGATGATGTGAATTAGTAAGTAAATACAGTACTGTACTTATATACATTATTATTAATGAAACCTTTGTACAATTTTGTATTTCTTTTACAATAAATTTAAACCATACGAAGACAACTGTGATCCTTTACATTACTTTGTAGAAACTACTCAATTTGTCTCTATTGCCAGATATTTAGTATTACTGTATTCTATTTTACTATTACACTTACCTTGAAAAATATTTGTAAATATTTCCCTTTTATGGATTTGTGACCTTTCCCCATCATATTTAGTTTCTGCATAAAATGTCTTGTGAGCCATTTGGACCTCCACTTTCTCTAGGACTGCCCGTTCTGCAAGCATTGGACGGAAAGCAGATAATAGGGAAACGTCAATTTCATGGAGCCTTACCCTGGGATCTTGCAGAGTTTTACAAACCTGGAGGGAAAAAAAGATCAAGAATTGAATGTAGTAAACAATATTTTCTAGAGGACTGTCAATAGTTCTCCAGAGCTTAAATCTGATTTAGCCAATTCTTAAGAAATACATAAGGCCTTTAAACCCACACTAACCTACAGCTATCCTGGACCAGAGCCTGGCCATCTACATGGCTAAGGAAGCTTGGTTATCAGAGATATACCCAAAACAAAACAAAATTCACTAGTAAGCAAAACCAAATAAGCTACTGCTAGACATAAGAAAACAATCCCTGTTTCAGAGAAACAGTCTTGACCATGATGTACCTGACAGCCTCCAGATGGCAGCCAAAGTTACTCTACTGAAGTACACCAGAAAATGGAGTTTCACTATATTTAATTATTGATTTTTGGGACAGCCCCTTCTTGAGCTCTGAAGATCTTACTCCCATAATACTAATAGCAACAGAAAATGTATAAGTGACTTATCTATGGGAAATGATGGTAGAAGAGGAGGGCTTGAGGTACAGGCGCAACAGCTGTGCCAAACATTCTACCACGGAAACTCGCACCAAGGACTACCATGATGGTGAAATATGGATTTCGGAGTACAATCTTTTCAGATGTGATAAGAAACACCGGCTACAGGGTGGGGGTCAGCCTCTACATCAAGAACACACTCATCTGTACTGAGCTGCTAAACACCACAAATGATATGGTGGAAGTGCTAATAATCAAAATAGAGATCTTAAATGTAGTTATTGTCCTTGTATATAAGTCACCGGAGGCAAATCATCAGCAGTTTAAAGACCAACTAATGAAAATAGAGCACTGCTTGGAAAACCTCTCAAATCCAGCCCCAAACATCATCCTGCTTGCGGACTTCAACCTACGGCACCTGAAATGGAAGACCATAGCTGATACGGTTGTACCAGAGAGATTTCCAAGAAGTAGCCTAAATGAACAGGCACATGCAAATGACCTGCTATGGATGTGCGACAGGTTTGCCTTAAACCAGTAAATGGTAGAACCAACTAGGAAGGAGAACACGCTCGACCTCATTTTCACTAATAATGATGAATTGATCTGGAACATAATGATTACAAATACCCATTACTCAGATCACAACTTAATTGAAATTCTGACTAGCATGGGGAATAAACCTTCAAAACCAGTCCTGATTCCCAATGGAGAAGATTTCAGCAAATTCAACTTCAATAATAAACAGATAAACTGGGAGCAAATAAACCAAGACTTCACAGAAATAAGCTGGGAAGGACAGCTAAAAAATGCAAACCTGAACCAGTGCCTGGAAAAAATAAGCTCAGTAGCACTAGAAATATGTTCAAACCGCATACCCCAAAGAAAAAAAGAGAAAGAGATGCAGATTGGAACTGGAACATCGTTCCCTCTATAGGAGAAGAAAACGAATCGTGGAACAACTTGAGAGTCGCACCTTATCTCAAGAATGGCGAGGGTTAGGTAGAGAAATGGAAACAATTGAACTAAAGCTACAAGAATCATACAAAACCCAGGAGAGACAAAGAGAGCAAAAGGCCATCAGTGAAATAGAGAGAAATCCAAAATATTTTTTCTCCTATGCGAAATCAAGATCAAAATCCCATCTAGTATTGGGCCCCTGCGAAAGGGAGATGGAACTTTCACTGATGACAACAAAGAAATGAGCGAAATACTGAGGAATCAGTACGACTCTGTTTTCAGCGAGCCACTAAACACACTGAAGATTGATAACCCAAATGAATTTTTCATGGATATGATACTGTTACGACCCTGGGTTCTCCAGTGGAAACCAGAGGTCAAAATTGAGCTATTAAACTTTCTGGTAGTACAGTTGAGTGCATCACGAGCGGCAATTGTTTGTATCTTCCCTGCCAGACGTAAGACTATTCTTGTTTCTCAAAGAGCATTTAAAGACTGAGCTGGGGGGTTGATTATTAAATAATAACATAGGCACCAACTTTGCTTACTAATACTTTCTAATCATTTGTAAAGTAACAATACGTTGCATAGGGGAAGATCTTTAATGTGCTTAGCTGCACGATCAATTAGGCTCCTTCCGGCACCACGACATGAGGGAGGCCTAGCTGGTTGCTAGGAGCCTTCTTCTCTGGCTGGCATTCGTGGGGACGATACCTACTATGTGGCTGCACCCCTACTCTCCTCCCTTCTCCTCTTACTTATTTCCCTTACCTGAAGTTCCTGTACCATTAAGTTAAGTACGGGGCATTTTTAAGTGTACCTACTCTGGTAGTAACGATTGGTGAGACCTGGGGGTAGTATTTGCCAGTGTTTTTGGGTACCCCTAAGTGTTGTGTTTTGTATTAGGGTACCACATGGTGTCTCTACCCTAAGCTGCATCCAGCTTCAGTGCTTATCCAGTAGTACTTTACCCTAGCTTGTTCTCAGTGTAAACCTTGTATCCTGTCTATGTGGACCAAGGCTTTTAACGTAAGATAGGGTGGTAAAGTTATTATTATTGTTATTGGTGTGAGTGTATATGGGGGGTTGTTAAGGGGTTAATAAATAAGTACATGAATTATAGGAGTATCCCTTCTTCCTATGTGGGAGTGCGTTGATCAACCCTTAGACTGACATATATGGTCTAGTAGCAAGGTATTATTACTGTGGATAGTTTATTTTGGGGGCCGGGCCTTTTAGCTCTCCCATATTTGATACTCTGTCTTCTAACTACCCTTACCCCTTAATAATACCAAGTCCCCCATAGGAGCCCCACCACACAATATTTTTTATAACAAGTGGGGGCCTGTCCGGGAGGAACATTATAAGTGTAAAAAATTAGATTCTTGAGTGCTAAAACTAAAATTTTTTGTTTTCCGCAGAACGGTTGTGTGCTAGCCTAGGGTCCAGCTCTTCTAGCAAAGGACATTCTTGCACTGACTGGACACCCAGCTGGATCCCTTCACGATTAAGGTTAGTGTGGCCTTGTGTTAGGGGCCGTGCAAATTTTTGTTTTTTTCCAATTTTTATTTTTTAATTTTTTCTTTGGCTGGGAGCTAAAATTATTAGTGATGTCATCTGAAATGCAGAGACTGGCAAGGGAACCTTCAGCAGTAGAGATAAAGAAACTTACCAAGTCTAATTTAGTATTGTTAGGCAAGGAATTTGGCCTAGAATTAAATGACGCGGATAAAAAGTGGACTTTGGTGAATGAAATATTAAAACATTGTATTGATGAAGAACTATTGGCAAGTGATACACCTTTATGCCAGCCTAGCCAAGCAGAAAGTGCAACTCATAGGGATAGAGAATTAGCTCTAGAGTTAGCAAAAATAAAATTAGAGGAGCAAAGACTCAAAACCGAGGAGGCTAGAATTAGAGCGAATGCCACTGGACCTCCACCTGCCAGGGATTCAAACCCCAGGCATTATGAGAAAAAGCATAATTTGCCTGAATTTTCCGAGTCGGACCCTGAAAGGTTTTTCAACCATTTTCAGAGATTGGCCATGTCCATGAACTGGCCAAAGGAAGAGTGGGTGAAAATCCTACAGGGAAGACTTAGGGGTAAAGCACAAGATATTTTTATAAACATGCCTGACGACGAGTGTTTTGAATATGATAAAGTCAGGGAATGTATTTTGCGGGCATATGAAATTACTCCTGAAGCTCACCGCCAAGATTATCGCAACCTTAGGCCTACTCACAACCAACCGCTCACTGAATTTGTTAGTGATCAAATTAAATTGTTTGATAGATGGATTCGCTCGGCAAAAGCCGAAACATACGAGGCTCTCAGGAACTTAGTTTTAATGGAGCATTTTATAGATATTATGCCAGAGAATGTTTCACATTACATTAGAGGAAGGGTAGAGGTAAATTCTAAAATAGGGGATTTGGCCAAGTTGGCAGAAAACTACCAATTGGCGGGCAAAAGGCCCAATAAAAATAATTATACCCCACAGAGTAGCAAAACTTATACCCACAGCCAGTCCAGACCAGCTCATTCTAACCCTTTACCTAATGCACCTTCTGTTTCAGACATAACTAACCCTGTTAAAGTGTCTAGCCCCACGGCACCTAAGGGTGAACCGAAGGGTAATTCTGTTAGTAATGTCTCTTCTCCCCGACGTTTTTGTGGTCACTGTAATCGTCCAAACCACACTATTAGCCGTTGTTGGCAACTGTACCCGGAAAAAAGACCCAATGCTCTAGTTGTGACACAGGGCTTGAGGCCTTCGGAAGGGATAGGGAGTAAGACCTCCAACCCACAGTGGTTGGACTTGCTTACCCCATTCTTATCGAAAGGGAGACTACTTTTGTCTGAGGGTTCTTCCTGGAAGGACGTGGTGATCTTCCGAGACACCGGTGCCATCCAGACTTTAATTTTAGAGAGTGCGTTGCAAGGTGCCAACACTCTCGACACTGGAGAGGTGGTACTGGTCGAGGGTGTCACTAGTGATACTCGAGCAGTACCCCTCCATAAGGTTACCCTGGAATCTGATTTCCACAAGGGTGTTTGTACAGTCGGAGTCACTTCATACCTACCTTTCCCAAATGTTGATGTAATAGTTGGTAATGATTTAGCAGGGGATAAGGTAGGGGACTCCAGACTGCCTATTATGTTGCCTACCCCTAAGGTTTGCCTGGATCCACCCGCCGCAGAGGATAATGTTGTGTATCCTGCGTGCGCGGTGACCAGGTCTATGGGACTTAAATGTAAGGGCAGCCCTGTGCTTGCCAAGGTGGTAAATCCCGAGGTCACGAGGAGCTTTCCGAGTGGTGAAAACCAAGTGGACCTCGCGGACACATTCATGGCCCGACTCGATGACGTGGCCGAGGACATTGTGGAGAGCCTGCCACCGCCATCTACCGAGAGTAGTGGGGAGGTGGAGGAGAACACTGTTGAGCCTCGGCCAATGGCATCTGACCAAGGCCTAGATGCCTCCTTGAGTGAGTTACAGAAAGCTGACCCCACTCTTGCAGATTGTCATGAGACAGCCGTCTCTATGGAGGAAATTGTAGACGCAGCAACTGGGTACTACTACAATGATCGGATTTTGATGAGAAAATGGAGACCACAGAGTGCTCCCTTGTCAAATGAGTGGGAGGTAGTCCACCAGGTTATGTTGCCGACCTGCTATAGAGAAAGAGTTTTGGCAGCTGCTCATGATGATCCTATGGGGGGACATCAAGGTATAAATATTACGTATCACAAAATTTTAAAGTATTTTTTCTGGCCCAAGCTGAAAAGCGATGTGGCAAAATTTTGTAATGCATGTATTGTTTGTCAACTGGTTGGGAAACCAAACCAGACTCCACCTAAAGCTCCTCTAAGGCCTATTGTCGTGCCAGAGGAACCATTTTCTCATGTGGTAATGGACTGTGTTGGACCATTGCCTAGAACTAAGTCTGGTAATATTTACCTAATCACGATGATGTGTATCACTACTCGTTACCCAGAGGCTTTTGCTGTAAGGAACATCCGAGCAAAACCTGTTGTTGCTCGTATGTTGCAATTTTTTTCCACTTTTGGACTGCCTCGGGTCGTGCAAACTGACAATGGTACTAATTTTAAGTCCGATATTTTTGAGCAATTTTGTAAGGAACATGGAATAACTCATAAGGTTTCCAGCCCATGCCATCCACAGAGTCAGGGGGTAATTGAACGTTTCCATCTAACTCTGAAGCAGATGTTGAAGACATCGTGCGAGAGTTCCCACACGTTCTGGGATGAGAATTTACTGTATGTTTTGTTTGCGGCTAGAGAGGGATTACAAAGTTCACTGGGTTGTTCTCCTTTTGAGTTAGTCTTTGGCCATAAAGTTCGTGGACCCTTGCAAATGTTACAGGAGAATCTGTTAGGGAACGTAACGTTAACCGAAGGTTCGGCTTTCTTTGCGCAACACCACCAGAGACTCAAGGACTGCAAGGCGGCTGCATTAAAGTATCTTGGCAAGGCCCAAGAAAAGATGAAAGAACGTAACGATGCTAAATCTAAGTTACGGGTATTTCAGCCTGGCGACCCTGTCCTGGTATTAAAGCCTCGACTAGGGAACACTATGTCCCACAAGTACGAAGGCCCCTACATTGTGACAGAAAAGACTGGGGACCTCACGTACAAAGTGAGGCACTCTGACAAACATAACCAGGTAATGCTCATATATGTAAATCGACTGAAGAAGTTCCAGGGCCCCAGGCCCATTGCACTAACCAATGTTTCCATTTCCAGTGAGAGAGGGGATGATTGTTCTGGGGACCCAACTAATCTCATTTTCAATAATTCTAGTTCTGTGAATGCTGTGGAGGAAGGACTGTCCCATTTGCAGATGGCCCAACGTGAAGAGGTGCAGTCGTTGGTTGATGAATTTTCCAGTCTGTTCGGGGAGGTCCCGACCCAGACTGATGCCATTTGCCATGATGTCGAGTTGACGGACTACACTCCCATTCGCCTTCAACCCTATCGGATGAGTCCAGAAAAGAAGGCCATCGTACGGAAGGAGGTCGACTTCTTGTTCCAGCACGACCTCATCTGGCCGAGCCAGGGCTCTTGGTGCTCGCCCTGCCTTTTGGTCCCTAAACCAGACGGCTCCTGGCGATTATGCACCGACTATCGGCAGCTCAACAAGGTGACCATTGTGGATGCCTATCCGCTGCCCCTCCTCGAGGACTGCATCGACGAGCGGGGAAATGCTAAGTACGTCTCGAAATTCGACCTCTCGAGGGGGTATTATCAAATCCCACTCACTGAACGTGCTAAACAACTAACTGCGTTCGTGACACCCGAGGGTGTTTTTGAGTATCAAGTGTTACCGTTCGGCTTCCGTAATGCTCCTGCCACGTTCCAGAGACTCATGAACTCTCTGCTCGCTAAGGTGCCAAATTGTCGGGCGTATTTAGATGATATCGTGCTGTTTGACAGTAATTGGGCTGACCACATAGCTAGGTTACGCCAGTTGTTTGCAATCTTGAAAAGGGCAAATCTTACCTTAAATGCTAAAAAGTGTCATTTTGGCCAAGGCACAGTGACGTACCTCGGTTATGAAGTGGGCCAGGGAAAAGTGTTACCTCGGCAAGATAAAATCAGTGCCATTCTGGAGCATCCGGTACTAAAGTCTAAAAAGAACGTTCAAAGATTTATCGGTATGTGTGTGTACTATCGACGTTTTTGTCAGAACTTTTCCAGTGTTGCCACTCCTCTCACAGACTTGTTGCGGAAAGCCGTTAAATTTAAGTGGTCATCAGACTGTGCAGAGGCATTTAAAAATTTGAAATTGATCTTAGCTTCCGCCCCAGTGCTTGCTAGTCCAAGGTTCGATCAACCGTTTAAAATTCATGTGGACGCGTCTGACTCGGGTGCTGGTGCAGTGTTGTTGCAAACTGGGGATGATCAAGTGGAACACCCAGTATATTATTACTCTGTGAAATTCGACAAGGCGCAACGCAATTATTCAGTGGTAGAAAGAGAGGCGTTGGCGCTAGTGTTAACATGTAAAAAGTTCGAAGTTTACCTCACAGGTAATATAGTGGAAGTATACACGGACCATAACCCACTAGTCTTCCTGACTCAGATGAAGGGTAAGAATAAACGCATCCTCAGGTGGGTGTTGTACCTACAGGACTTCAATCTTTCCATTACCCACCTACCGGGCCGACTCAACGTGATGGCCGACGCTCTGTCCAGGTTGCCGGAATAACATTCATCTAGGCCACAGGAAGCCATTTACCAACTGTCATGCTTTAGTAATTTTTTTTTTTTTAGGTTCTCCTGTGACATTAAATATTCCGTGTCCAATTTATTTACTTCCCTGTTTTTTGTTTTTTTGTGTATGTTTTTTTTTTCTTTCAGAGAACTCCTTTGTATTTTTCTTGCAGAGAAATTGTTGTTTTTGATTGATTTTTTGTTTGTCATATGCTTTTTCTTTTTATTCTCTGTATACTCTTACAAAAAAATATGACTACTATTCTAGTAGTCACATTTTTTTTTCTCTGAAGGGGGGAGGAGTGTTACGACCCTGGGTTCTCCAGTGGAAACCAGAGGTCAAAATTGAGTTATTAAACTTTCTGGTAGTACAGTTGAGTGCATCACGAGCGGCAATTGTTTGTATCTTCCCTGCCAGACGTAAGACTATTCTTGTTTCTCAAAGAGCATTTAAAGACTGAGCTGGGGGGTTGATTATTAAATAATAACATAGGCACTGTCACGTGGGGGTGGGCGGTCCGGGGCTCTGCTAACACTCGGCTGCTAGGGGCTCAAAGGGCCCAAATACTCAGCCCCTCCGACTCCCTGGATTCACCGGAGTCTCCTTGGTCACACAAGATAGGACCAACAATGCCCACCTCCGCAGGTCTTTGCTTCCACCACAAAGGGGTGCCACTGATTCACCCTGGAAGCCCCTCAGTCAACCACGGGGAAACTGCTGTTAACAGTTCCGGCCTAGACCCGTGGGGGAGTGAAGGAAGACTCAGGCTTACCTATAACCATAACCTCCCTGAGTCTTGCCTGCCAGACAAAAAAAGGTTGCAGGAACTCCTTTCCCGCCTGTCTTCTCTATCTTCCTCTTAGCAAGGTCGCCAGCTGGGTTATTATATCTGCACCCCAGCAATGCAGTTCAGTGGGTGTATCATACATCGTTTGTAGCCAGAAATGTATGCTCATAGAGAAATATCACAAATGGAGGCACACTCAAACACAGTAATAAAATGTGTGGATTTACTGATGCAAATTACATGAACACACACACACAATCACAAGTAATACATGAATATGGAATATGGATACTGAGTCTGGAGATCGTCAGCCTCTTCTTCCACGACCTCCAACACTCCTTCAAATGGGCAGGAAGACAGGAGTCTCACACTCTCACAGGAGGGCCTCTTCACCACGTCGGCACCTCTTCTTCACTGTCCTGCCATCCATACACACTGTCCTCTCTGACAGTCCTGGACACAAGCTGCTTTGCAGCCTATTCTACTATTAAAGTAATAAATTCTTGCTGCCACATACACGAGTAAATATTGTGGCCTAACTAGCCTACTCATACAAGGGGTAATGGGAGGGAAAAAATGATCTACCTTACACTCCTGGCTCACGACGCCTGTCCCTCGATGGTGTGAGGTTCCCACGCTTCCTTGGGTCGATCCTCGACGATCCAGGACGTTCCACAGGCCCTCAGGTGTCGTGAAGCCTTCGCGTCGTCGCCGTTCCAATCCCTGAGATTCAGCTGCCCCAATCCTGGTTCATCGATGGGCGCTGAGCTAATCACTATCTTTCCCCACACTCGCCTCTCCCACAGGGCGTCGCTCCTTGTCCTAGGCACGGTGTCGTCCTTCCAAGAATCTCAGTGGATGTGACCCCAGTCACAGCTAGCTTGCTCGCCCACCTTCCAGACCTCAACGTCCAGCCAGCGGCGCCGCCCAGCGTCGTCGCCGACTATTTTCCAAGTTTGGGCACTTCTCTGCTCACTGAACTTGGTTCCTCTTTGGCTTCCCAGAAGCGCAGGGTCTCCAATGACTGTGAGGGGCAGCGAAGGCCAGCTCAATCCACTGAACAAGGCTTGCAGAGCCTCCAATCTTTGAGAGCAGACCGAGGCGCGTCCTGTCGCTTCCACGGTCAGTACAACTCTCCGTTGGCGCCGCCCGGGGCACTCGGTGACGTCATGGCGGGCCCTGATTTGTCGCCCGCGACCTACGTCGACCAATCCGCGATCGGCTTGTCTCCCTTCCAAAAGGTCATATCTGCCGCAGGGGATACTGTTTCATTTTATAACAGGGCGCCAATTTTCCTTTATTTACAACTTATAATATAACCTCCTTCCATTAAATGGCAGCCGGTCTGGTCGCCACATATATCACTAGACTCCCTGAACCTCAGAGAATCAGTAGGGAGAGCTGATATGACTCTTTAAGCCGGCAAACGAAAGAAATAGGAGAGGGCACCGTAACATACCCCTCCCCTTAAAATAAGAGTCATATCGGAAGAGCAGCACTCAAGAGGGCAACCTATACTCTTGCTCCCTCCGTTCCTGAAGTGTCACTCCTCCAGTTGGTGACGTGGCTCATACCACTTTGCCAGTCACTTGCCTCATTGTATCTCCACCTCGCATAGTACCGGGTGTGACGGGTGTTCCCTGAACACCTACAAGAAATCCTCTCTCCGTGGCTACGAGTGTACTCCCACGGCTCGTTACCACTGTAAGATTCAGTGCATGCAGCGCCTCCACCGCGTCGTGCACTCCGAGATAGTCTTGCATTTCCACTGCGTCCTACAGGTACTCCATGTTTCCTCTCATGATCTCCTCTTCGCCAACCTTCTCTCTTCTCGGTTCCTCTTCTCCCGTAGGTGCGTTGTCTCCTCACAGTGGCACTTGTAACCTGTACTCCATCCAGCAGCTTCCTCTCTTCCACACTAGGCCTTTGCGATGGCCCAATGCCCCTCTGGTTAGGCTGGCGCCTACCCTGGGTGTACCTATTCCCTGCTTTCTTCGTATTGCCTTTCCTATACCACTCGCTCCTTCGTTCCCGACGAACATCTTCACTCCTCCAGGAGATTCTCTTCCCTGCAGACGTCTTCTTCGGTTCGTGGTTGGGCTCATCCACCTCCCTGTCGCTCACTTCACCACGGTGGTTCATCTTGCACCTACCACTATTCATCTGGCCGGCATAGGGTGCACTGCGTCGTGGTTCCTCCACTCTGCCCCTCACCGCCGTTCGCTCATCCACTGAGCTTACTCTATTCACGTTTCTGTATGGAGGGAGTGCGGTCTGCAGCCTCTTCACCGCCCCAGGCGTTTGTACAGCTGCTCCTCGCCACTCCTCCACACGCATCATCAGGCTTAGTCGGAGGTCCCCGTCGGGGTTTTCCACAACCTCCGACGACCTCTCTGCACTCTCGCCCTCGTTGTCGTCGTCTCTGGCGACGTTTTCCCTGGCGAAGTCGGCTTCCTCACTATTATTTGGAGCGACTGATACCTCACCTGGCAGGGTTGTACCGCTGCTTGAAACATAGGCACTCCTGGCCCAATCGGGTTGTATCCTGCCTCCTCCGAGGTCATTACCCAGCACCATCTGTACATGCTCTAGGGGTAACTTAGGGGCTACAGCTACTATAGCTCTCTCGACTCCGTAGTCGGCAATCAGCTGTACTTCGTGAAGTGGCAACCTGTATTCCTCCCCCACACTGCGTATCCTCACCACTCCCACAGGTGAATCATTAAATTCCTTGGGGAGAATACTCCTGGTCACCATACTTATGTCAGCACCCGTATCTCGAAGAACGGCAACCTCCACTGGGTCTGACTTTCCAAACTTCACGTTGGCCCCGAAAACGAAGGGATGTTCACCCAACTTCATTTCCCAACCATTCACGTTGGGTCCACTATAATATGGGGTGTGAACAAACACTCTCTCCTCTTCCAACATTAATCCTACATTCCTTTGGTGCTCCTCACACTCGCGGGCATAATGTCCTCTCACACCACAGTTGTAGCATCGGCCACCTCCCCTGGGCGGCCACTCGCCAGTCCCTCTGGCGGTACCACTTGCAGACGTCCCCTGGGTCCTCCTTGGACTCCCTGTCGTCGTGTCCGGGACTGCAGCACTTGCTCCCGAGCTAGGTCCACTGCTCACAGCTTGGGGCTTCCTCCCCGCGTCTCTTGAGCTCTTGAACCACGTTACTTCATCGGGCACACTACTCTTGGGAGAGTCCCCACCTATCCTCGCTCCTCCTGAACTCCTAAGGTTCCCTCCCGACCTGGGGTAAGGCGAGTGTCTGGGCGGCCCCTCCCTCCTGATATGTAGTGCCTCCTCCAGCATGTCGGCTCGGTCCGCCGCAGCCTTCAGGTCCTTAATACCTGCTTCTCTCACCCTTACTCGCAACTCAGGATGGAGCACCGACATGAACTTCTCCATCACTATCAGTCGTTTAACATCATCCACCGACTCCGCTTCCTCCGCCTTCAACCATCGTAGGAATCTCCGTTCCATCTCCCTGGCGGTCTCGGCGTAAGTCTTTCCCGACGCTCTTGTACACTCTCTGAACCGCTTCCGGTACATCTCCGGAGTCAGCCGGAATGAGTGGAGAACCGCATTCTTAATCGCGTCATAATTAGTACACTCCTCTAGGTCCAGCATGTTATAGGCTTCCCGGGCCTCACCAGTCAACCTGCCCTGGACCAGAGCAGCCCAATCATCTTCCGGCCACTCCTTCAGAGTCGCTATCCGTTCAAAGTGTTCGAAGAACGCCTCAGCTTCTTGTGGTTCGAACGTAGGTAAGTCACGTTCCCTTACCTTGAGGTCATCCCGCCGTGCAGGTAGTGAGGGCAGACCACGTTCAACGCGACGCAATTCGACTTCTTTCTTTGCCTTTATCTCCTCCAGTCGCAGTTGTCTCTCTCCTTCTTCTCGCTGCAGCTGCAGCCGTGCTTCTCGCTCACCTCGCTGCAGCTCAGCTGCACGTTCCTCTCGCTGCAGCTCAGCTGCACGTTCCTCTCGCTGCAGCTCAGCTGCACGTTCCTCTCGCTGCAGCTCAGCTGCACGTTCCTCTCGCTGCAGCTCAGCTGCACGTTCCTCTCGCTGCATTTGCGCTTCTCTTTCCTCTCGTCGCAGCTGGGCTTCCAGTTGCATCTTCATTATTTCCAGTTGCAGGCTCCTCTTACTACAGCTGGACCTTCCACTGCTCCCATGTTCACTGTGAATTCTCTCCACACTGGTAGGCGCTTGGGGTGGCCCTAGTCGGGACGGTTCACCTTGCGACGGCTCTCCTCGGGACGGCTCCTCTTGAGATGGCTCCTCTCCCGTCGCTTCCTCTCGAGCTGTGAGCTGTGCCATGATCTCTATCCTTCGCTCCGCTACCTTAGTCGTCCTCAGCCTGATCCCAAAGTGGTTTGCCACTTGTTGGAGCTGGGCCTTGGTGCACTCTTCCAAAATTCCCTCGTCCCTTGTGTCAATAAATTTCTTTACTTTGTCTTCCTCCATCTCTATATCATTGAGCATACACGACAGCACAGACAAGTTAGTAGGCACTAATTTCACCGTTTCAGTCCCTTAGCTGGTTGAGTAACAGTACCACCGAATTCACTGGCCACACTGTATTAGTACCCTGGCAACACTTGTCTTGCAATTTGGTCCACACTGTAGCTTGATCCACGCTTCCTGGCGAAGTTCCCAGTTCTTGGCTACTGGGGTTCGAATCCTGGCAAGGTCGCCAGTTCTCTTGTCACGTGGGGGTGGGCGGTCCGGGGCTCTGCTAACACTCGGCTGCTAGGGGCTCAAAGGGCCCAAATACTCAGCCCCTCCGACTCCCTGGATTCACCGGAGTCTCCTTGGTCACACAAGATAGGACCAACAATGCCCACCTCCGCAGGTCTTTGCTTCCACCACAAAGGGGTGCCACTGATTCACCCTGGAAGCCCCTCAGTCAACCACGGGGAAACTGCTGTTAACAGTTCCGGCCTAGACCCGTGGGGGAGTGAAGGAAGACTCAGGCTTACCTATAACCATAACCTCCCTGAGTCTTGCCTGCCAGACAAAAAAAGGTTGCAGGAACTCCTTTCCCGCCTGTCTTCTCTATCTTCCTCTTAGCAAGGTCGCCAGCTGGGTTATTATATCTGCACCCCAGCAATGCAGTTCAGTGGGTGTATCATACATCGTTTGTAGCCAGAAATGTATGCTCATAGAGAAATATCACAAATGGAGGCACACTCAAACACAGTAATAAAATGTGTGGATTTACTGATGCAAATTACATGAACACACACACACAATCACAAGTAATACATGAATATGGAATATGGATACTGAGTCTGGAGATCGTCAGCCTCTTCTTCCACGACCTCCAACACTCCTTCAAATGGGCAGGAAGACAGGAGTCTCACACTCTCACAGGAGGGCCTCTTCACCACGTCGGCACCTCTTCTTCACTGTCCTGCCATCCATACACACTGTCCTCTCTGACAGTCCTGGACACAAGCTGCTTTGCAGCCTATTCTACTATTAAAGTAATAAATTCTTGCTGCCACATACACGAGTAAATATTGTGGCCTAACTAGCCTACTCATACAAGGGGTAATGGGAGGGAAAAAATGATCTACCTTACACTCCTGGCTCACGACGCCTGTCCCTCGATGGTGTGAGGTTCCCACGCTTCCTTGGGTCGATCCTCGACGATCCAGGACGTTCCACAGGCCCTCAGGTGTCGTGAAGCCTTCGCGTCGTCGCCGTTCCAATCCCTGAGATTCAGCTGCCCCAATCCTGGTTCATCGATGGGCGCTGAGCTAATCACTATCTTTCCCCACACTCGCCTCTCCCACAGGGCGTCGCTCCTTGTCCTAAGCACGGTGTCGTCCTTCCAAGAATCTCAGTGGATGTGACCCCAGTCACAGCTAGCTTGCTCGCCCACCTTCCAGACCTCAACGTCCAGCCAGCGGCGCCGCCCAGCGTCGTCGCCGACTATTTTCCAAGTTTGGGCACTTCTCTGCTCACTGAACTTGGTTCCTCTTTGGCTTCCCAGAAGCGCAGGGTCTCCAATGACTGTGAGGGGCAGCGAAGGCCAGCTCAATCCACTGAACAAGGCTTGCAGAGCCTCCAATCTTTGAGAGCAGACCGAGGCGCGTCCTGTCGCTTCCACGGTCAGTACAACTCTCCGTTGGCGCCGCCCGGGGCACTCGGTGACGTCATGGCGGGCCCTGATTTGTCGCCCGCGACCTACGTCGACCAATCCGCGATCGGCTTGTCTCCCTTCCAAAAGGTCATATCTGCCGCAGGGGATACTGTTTCATTTTATAACAGGGCGCCAATTTTCCTTTATTTACAACTTATAATATAACCTCCTTCCATTAAATGGCAGCCGGTCTGGTCGCCACATATATCACTAGACTCCCTGAACCTCAGAGAATCAGTAGGGAGAGCTGATATGACTCTTTAAGCCGGCAAACGAAAGAAATAGGAGAGGGCACCGTAACAGCACCAACTTTGCTTACTAATACTTTCTAATCATTTGTAAAGTAACAATACGTTGCATAGGGGAAGATCTTTAATGTGCTTAGCTGCACGATCAATTAGGCTCCTTCCGGCACCACGACATGAGGGAAGCCTAGCTGGTCGCTAGGAGCCTTCTTCTCTGGCTGGCGTTCGTGGGGACGAGACCTACTCTGTGGCTGCACCCCTACTCTCCTCCCTTCTCCTCTTACTTATTTCCCTTACCTGAAGTTCCTGTACCATTAAGTTAAGTACGGGGCATTTTTAAGTGTACCTACTCTGGTAGTAACGATTGGTGAGACCTGGGGGTAGTATTTGCCAGTGTTTTTGGGTACCCCTAAGTGTTGTGTTTTGTATTAGGGTACCACATGGTGTCTCTACCCTAAGCTGTCTCTATCCAGCTTCAGTGCTTATCCAGTAGTACTTTACCCTAGCTTGTTCTCAGTGTAAACCTTGTATTCTGTCTATGTGGACCAAGGCTTTTAACGTAAGATAGGGTGGTAAAGTTATTATTATTATTGTTATTGGTGTGAGTGTATATGGGGGGTTGTTAAGGGGTTAATAAATAAGTACATGAATTATAGGAGTATCCCTTCTTCCTGTGTGGGAGTGCATTGATCAACCCTTAGACTGACATATATGGTCTAGTAGCAAGGTATTATTACTGTGGATAGTTTATTTTGGGGGCCGGGCCTTTTAGCTCTCCCATATTTGATACTCTGTCTTCTAACTACCCTTACCCCTTAATAATACCAAGTCCCCCATAGGAGCCCCACCACACAATATTTTTTATAACAGATACCAACATCAAATCATATATCAGATGTCACCCTATCCCCACTGGATTTTGAAGAAGCCATAGACAGTATGCCTATGCACTCTGCACCAGGCCCTGACTCTTGGAACTCTATATTCATCAAGAACTGTAAAAAAACGCTATCGCAGGCCCTTCACATTCTGTGGAGACAAAACCTAGATACTGGCATTATCCCTGACATATTAAAAACAGCAGAGATAGCACCGCTCCATAAAGGAGGAAATAAGGCAGAGGCAAAAAATTACAGACCGATAGCACTAACATCGCACATCTTAAAAATCTTTGAGAGAGTGCTAAGAAGTAAGATCACAAAATACTGTAACCCCGCGATTATCCGGGATTCAAACATCCGGAAAACGCCCTTATACGGCCAAAATCGTGATCGGATAAAGTTATCACAATATCCGGCCAAAATGGCCACAGGAACCGGATAAAAGCTGGTTTGGCCGGATGAAAATACTGCCATACCGTATTAATCCCGTCTGTGGCTCTAGACGCATGGTGGAGGAGGGGGGTGGGGTGGGTGGGTGGTGTTGGGAGGGTGGGAGGGGTGCGTCAGGAGGGACCACCTGGGTACAGGAATTACCATTAATTTTAGAACAATTAATCATAGCCAAAAACAAATGAAATAACTACTAGTAATTATGTAATAACAAATAAATAAGTTTCCTAAAAGCATTGTGCACAGGCTGAAGTTTCCTTCAAAAATATTGTGAATTTTTTTCCTCCTGGCGGCCTACGTAACGCGCTATAGCTGCCCCATCCCAAGTGGACCCGTCCAACACTGGTCAACCCATGTGCGTCCGTCCCTCGTGTTATACACAGTGCTGCGCCTTTAGTGAAATATTTTTTTAAATAACTTTCTTAATTTTCATAGTAATTTTGAAAATTTTTGGCCAAGAATATGTCTGGTAGCAGCATCAATCGTTGTGGAAGTGTTAAGAGGAAGAAGATTGTCCTAGCAATTAAAGACAAGTTACGTGTTGTTCAACCAGTGAGGCGTCACAGGCAGCCAAGCGCCTTCAACAAGTGAGGCGTCACAGGCAGCCAAGCGCCTTCAACAAGTGAGGCCTCACAGGCAACCCAAATGCCCTCAACCAGTGAGGCTTCAGCAGCTGGCAGTCAAAACTAACTTAGCTTAATGAACTGTACAGTAATTTTAAGTGTTAATTTTAGTGTTGTGTTAGTATAGGTTACGTAAATTGTTAAGAATTTTTAACTTCAAGATGTGTGGCATCAATCAAGAAGACGAACACCAACAAGGTAAGTTGAGGTTTCTAGTTGAATATTTAATAATTGTATGTGGCAAGGCAATTCAAATTATGTTGTTTGTAGTATAAAAATAGTTGGAAATGGTCACTTTTGGACTCGTAGGTGAAAAAGTACCATTATCCGAAAAATGTGATAATCCGGCTGGGGGTCCTTCCCATATAGTCCGGATGATCTGGTTGGTTGATACCTGGTTGATGGGGTTCTGGGAGTTCTTCTACTCCCCAAGCCCGGCCCGAGGCCAGGCTCGACTTGTGAGAGTTTGGTCCACCAGGCTGTTGCTTGGAGCGGCCCGCAGGCCCACATACCCACCACAGCCCGGTTGGTCCGGCACTCCTTGGAGGAATAAATCTAGTTTCCTCTTGAAAATGTCCACGGTTGTTCCGGCAATATTTCTTATGCTTGCTGGGAGGACGTTGAACAACCGCGGACCTCTGATGTTTATACAGTGTTCTCTGATTGTGCCTATGGCACCTCTGCTCTTCATTGGTTCTATTCTACATTTTCTTCCATGTCGTTCACTCCAGTACGTTGTTATTTTACTGTGTAGATTTGGTACTTGGCCCTCCAGTATCTTCCAGGTGTATATTATTTGATATCTCTCTCGTCTTCTTTCTAGTGAGTACATTTGGAGGGCTTTGAGACGATCCCAATAATTTAGGTGCTTTATTGCATCTATGCGTGCCGTATATGTTCTCTGTATTCCCTCTATTTCAGCAATCTCTCCTGCTCTGAAGGGGGAAGTGAGTACTGAGCAGTACTCAAGACGGGACAACACAAGTGACTTGAAGAGTACAACCATTGTGATGGGATCCCTGGATTTGAAAGTTCTCGTAATCCATCCTATCATTTTTCTGGCTGTCGCAATATTTGCTTGGTTATGCTCCTTAACACTTTCGCGCTTTAGATTAGAGATAACTCGTCGCCGTTTTCTCTTACGATTCCGCATAACAGCCGACTTTTCTCGTCCATCGAAAAAATATTTCTATAAATTCCATTTTTTAACCGAAATGGATGGGGATACTTTTGTTTTGTAGGGAATGTATTTGCGAATGTTGTGGTACCAGAATGAATATTATATCACATAAACTTCTACAAGTAAAAAAAAAAATACACAAAGTATGTTTGGCGAGCGTGTGGCAGTGGGTTCCCAGCGTGTGGCAGTGGGTTCCCTTTAGCCGTTGATATATCCAACACGTGGGAAATATTTGTATGTGTTATGTATATGTCTGTGTAGGGAATTTTACTGCGATCACTGTCATACAAATTATAAAATGTTTCAACAAGTATAAACATGACAAACATCAAACGAACGAAAACAATGCGTTCGTTTCTGCCGCGAACGCATACTGAGCGACGTGGTTCTATATTTGGCGCTTCTCTTACACATGCTTTGTACAAATGTTATACAGTTCATCTTATAGAAAATTTTATTGCGAACACATTGGTATAAAAAAGAAATACGTACATAGAAAAGTAGGGTCAGGAAACGTATAAACTTTCCAAGCATGATTTCCCCCCTGTGTTTTCGCCAGTGCGCTCGCGGCTAACTACTCTCCACTTCACACACTCTTGCGGGTGGGCAATTACCTATATTAAACATTCATATGCATATGTCCGTGTAGAAAATTTTATTGCGATTCCAATGATACCAAAATTAGCGATGTAGGACAACTGTAGGCTTCGCAACCATTAAGAGAGTGGAAACATTTTGTTGCTGTTTGGCGCTCTCGGCGAGTGATCTGCATAGTTTTTTATTTGGTGTTGATACTCCTTATGCTTGGGCGGCATTTTATAGGTAAGCTCTTATAGACAATTTCATTGCGAACACAGTGATACCAAATTTAAATACGTGCGCCTTCAATTATTGTCAGGACAGTCAAAAGAGTGTACACTTTTCGGTCTTACCTCGTAGGCGCGCGAAGTGCCGAAAGCATCTGGGGTATTGTTTTTTTTTTGAGCGCCGAGAGCGCGAAAGTGTTAAACACTAGGTCGTCAGACATTATTATTCCCAAATCCTTTACATGCTGTTTTCCTACTATGGGTACATTTGATTGTGTTTTGTACTCTGTATTATGTTTAAGGTCCTCATTTTTACCGTACCTGAGTACCTGGAATTTATCACTGCTAAACATCATGTTATTTTCTGATGCCCAGTCGAAAACTTTATTAATATCAGCTTGAAGTTTTTCAATGTCCTCAGCCGAGGTAATTTTCATACTGATTTTTGTGTCATCTGCAAAGGATGATACGAAGCTGTGACTTGTATTTTTGTCTATATCTGATCGAGTGGAGACAGTACATGGAATCACAGCATCTCCATAACCCTGGACAACATGGTTTCAGAACAGGGCACTCTTGCCTATCACAGTTGCTGGACCACTATGACATGGAAGACAAACAAAACGCTGATGTAATTTACACAGATTTCGCAAAATCCTTTGACAAATGTGACCATGGTGTTATTGCACATAAAATGCGTTCAAAAGGACTTCCCGGAAAAATAGGCAGATGGATCTACAATTTTCTGACTAATAGAACCCAATGTGTAATAGTCAACAAAATAAAATCAAGACCATCAACCGAAAAGAGCTCAGTCCCCCAGGGTACTGTGCTTGCTCCAGTACTTTTTCTCATCCTCATATCGGACATAGACAAGGACACAACCTATAATACTGTATCATCCTTTGCAGATGACACTAGGATTTTTATGAGAGTAGACGGCATAGAGGACACGGCAAACCTCCAATCAGATGTAAATCAGGTCTTTCTATGGGCTACAGAAAATAACATGGTGTTTAACAAAGATAAGTTTCAGCTCATGTGCTACGGAAAAAATGAAAATATAAAAACAGAAACCACGTACAAAACTCAGTCAAATCATAAAATTGAACGGAAAGGCAATGAGAAGGATTTGGGTGTACTGATGTCGGAAGACCTTACATTTAAAGAACACAATAAAGTAACCGTCACAACTGCAAGAAAAATGGCAGGTTGGATAACAAGAACCTTTCACACTTGAGATGCTATACCGATGATGATACTTTTCAAGACACTAGTGCTCTCTAGAGTGGAATACTGCTGCACAATCACAGCCCCTTTCAAAGCTGGAGAAACTGCTGACCTGGAGAGCGTGCAGAGATCCTTTACTGCTAGAATCCACTCAGTAAAACATCTAAACTATTGGGACCGACTAAAGAGCCTAAGCCTTCTCTTGAGCGCAGGCTGGAGAGATACATAATAATTTACACATGGGAAATAGTAGAGGAGCTGGTCCCAAACCTGCACACAGAAATAACAGCACATGAGACCAGAAAGCATGGCAGGATGTGCAGAATACCCCCGTTAAAGAGCAGGTGCAACAGGTACTCTGAGAGAGAACTCTATCAACATCAGAGGCGTGAGACTGTTCAACATGCTTCCGCTACACATAAGGGGCATAACTGGCCGACCCCCTCACAGTGTTCGAGAGAGAACTTGACAAACATCTCAAAGTATACCTGATCAACCAGGCTGTGACTCATATGTCAGGCTGCAAGCAGCCGGGTCCAACCTCCTGGTTGACCAGTCCAGCAACGAGGAGGCCTGGTCAACAACCAGGCCGTGGGATCGCTGAGCCCCGAAATCATTTCAAGGTAACCTCAAGGTAAGGTAACCATGCAGACATGGAGTGGCCATGGAACATCGAAGGAGCAAAAAAACGAGAGCCCAGGAAGCAGTCATGAACAAAGAAATGAATAAAATTCTGACAAAGCAATGAAGGGCCCCCCCCCCCCCCACTCCCCCCGTATATCTTTTGAATCTGGCACCTCGCGTTTTCACGCGTCTGACCCAGGTTGTGGTGACCCGTCTGCGTCTTCTAGGGATTTGGCCTACCTATACGACTGGCTGGTGTGGGCTCCTAGTCGGCCAGTTTGTCTGCTCGCCAGGGATATGGTTCTTTCCCAGCTTGCCAGGTTCGGGTTCCTGGTGAACTGGAGGAAGTCCCATCTGGTTCCATCCCAGGTTCGGACCTGGCTGGGTCTTGTTTGCGATTCTCGGACTGATTCCTTGTCAAGACCCCCCCCACTCCCCCCACTGCCAAGACCGTCAGTAGTGTCAAAGCGTTATATGACAAAGAGTGCTGGGAAGACGGGACACCACGAGCGTAGCTCTCATCCTGTAACTACACTTAGGTAATTACACTTAGGTAATTACTCAAGAACCTCAGACAGACAGAGCATGGACAAAGCGACAAACGATGGCTGACAGAAGGAAGCCCACAACCACTCGAGCAACCGCCGAGTGACCTGGGACCCCCTCAGAAACAGCCGAGATCGGGCCCGCAGCTGCAGCAACGCCTCTGGAGAGAGAGACAAGGAAGCAGTCCGAGAATCGCAAACAAGACCCAGCCAGGTCCGAACCTGGGATGAAACCAGATGGGACTTCCTCCAGTTCACCAGGAACCCAAACCTGGCAAGCTGGGAAAGAACCATATCCCTGGCGAGCAGACAAGCTGACCGACTAGGAGCCCACACCAGCCAGTCGTATAGGTAGGACAAAACCCAAATCCCTAGAAGACGCAGACGGGTCACCACAACCCGGGTCAGACGCGTGAAAACGCCAGGTGCCAGATTCAAGGCAAAAGGTAGGCAGCGAAAGCCGTAAGCGTAAGCCGTAAGCCCCACCACGAAACCTAACCAGTCCCTGAACCCCGTTTGAATAGGAATGTGCCAATAAGCGTCCTTGAGGTCCAGGGACTCCATCCAGGCACCCGGCCCCAACAGAAGCCGAACGTGAGACAGAGTAGTCATCCGAAAGGAGGGGCAAGGAATCCAGTCCGGCAACCAGGAGGCCTGGTCGACGACCGGGCCGCGGGGACGCTAAGCCCCGGAAGCACCTCAAGGTAAGGCAAGACCTCTCAAAGGAGGACAGAGAAAAGCTGAAAATGAACCTCATTGAAGCTAAACATCTAAATGGGGGTAGAAATGAAGAAGAAAGGAATTCTTTTTTCTACAAAGTGTCAGGAACTGGAAAGCTTGTGAAATGGTACATAAAGACAAAGCAACAAAATCATTAAAGGAAGGGGGTGTAAAGAACAAAGGGAAGGGGAACATGTTCCTGAAAATAATATGTACCAAAATAGATGGAGTGAGATCGAAAATACTGGAGTTGAAGGATATAATCAAGCTCAAAGTCCCAGATATTATTGCATTAACAGAAACGAAACTTGAAGAAAATATTTTAAATGATGTCGTATTCCCAAGGGGCTACTCAGTTTGGAGACATGACAGGAAAACTAGGAAGGGGCGGAGGAGTGGCTATGCTGGTGAAAGAACCCTTGAAGGCAAGAGAATTAATGTTTGAAAACCCTCGAGATATTGACATAATGGCATTGCAGCTCTAGAATCAAGATAATAAGCTGATAATTTTAAATGCCTACAGCCCACCAGCAAGCAACACATGGGCAAAGGAAGAACTGGATGACAAATGAGAGGGCCTCATAAAGGCCTTGAGAGAGATTATGGTAAGAGCTGACAAAGATAAATCCCGATTGTTGGTACTGGGGGACTTGAACTTTAACCCTTTAACTGCACAACGCGCCTCCAGGCCCAAGTCTGGAGTGCGCTACGCACCTCCGGGTATTTGTATTTTTCACGTTTCATTCAAAACTCCCGCAGCTACATGGGGTTCATATCAGCTTCCTCAGGGCTCTTGTAAACAGACGCCATCTTTAAAAAAAATCGTAGTCCAAATTCCCGGGTGTGAGAGCCTCAGTAGTGAGTGAGCAACCAAGGGTGGCGCTCGCAGCATGAACGCACAGCACAGCTGTTCAGTGTGTGACCACAGCATCGCCTAATACAGTGGCACCTCGACTTACGATTGCCCCGACTTATGAAAATTTCGAGTTACGATGTAAATTTCATCGAAAAATGCAACTCGACATACAATGGTGTCATCGACTAACGATATTTGTTGGTACACATTCGGGTCGACCGAGCGCGTGGTTCCCGGTCACGTGGTCCAACCTGCCTCAGTTTACTACAGCTGCCCGCTTAGTGACGATCGCCCCTATAAGAAATTCCACGTTTGTGGTGATTTTTTGCATTTTGAACATTAAAGTAATTATTATATATTATGCCATGAGTCCCAGGAAAGTCAGTGGTAAGGCTCAACATATGAGATCCCATGTAAGGATGACCACAGAGCAGAAACAAGAGATCATTCGTAAATATGAAGACGATGTGCAGGTTGTTGAACTGGCTTGGCAGTAAAACAAATCTCAGTCAACGATATCCACCATACTGGCTAAGAAAAAGGATATTATGGGTGCTAAAATGGCAAAAGGCGTATCAATAATCACAAAACATAGAACACAAACACTTGAAGATGTTGAAGCTATTATTAATGAAGTTATTATTAATTTGGATACACAAGGAGTTAGCGGGTGATAGCATTTCGGAGGCCATCATTTACAAAAAGGCAAGAAAATTGCATGAAGACCTTTTAAAGAAAACCCCTGGAATGAGTGATGCAGAAGTGAAAGAGTTTAAGGCGAGCAAGGGATGGTTTGAGAAATTAAGAAAAAGAAGTGGAATTCAAAGTGTTGTGAGGCATGGGGAGGCTGCCAGCTCAGACAAACCAGCGGCTGAAAGATTCATTGGCGAATTTAAAGATTTTGTGCAGAGTGAGGCATACCTACCACAACAAGTGTTTAATTGTGACGAGACAGGGCTATTCTGGAAAAGATTGCTAAAAAAAACCTACATTACCAAGGAGAAGTCATTGCCTGGACACAAGCCTATGAAAGATCGGTTTACTCTTGTGTTGTCTGGTAATGCGAGTGGCGATTTGAAAATTAAACCCTTGCTTGTGTATCATTCCGAAAATCCAAGTGTTTTCAAAAAATATAATGTGCAGAAACACAAAATGTAATTACCTAAGAGTGTAATTACCTAAGTGTAGTTACAGGATGAGAGCTACGCTCGTGGTGTCCCGTCTTCCCAGCACTCTTTGTCATATAACGCTTTGAAACTACCGACAGTCTTGGCCTCCACCACCTTCTCACCTAACTTGTTCCAACCGTCCACCACTCTGTTTGCGAAAGTGAATTTTCTTATATTTCTTCGGCATCTGTGTTTATCTAGTTTAAATCTATGACCTCTTGTTCTTAAAGTTCCAGGTTTCAGGAAATCTTCCCTATCGATTTTATCAATTCCTGTTACTATTTTGTATGTAGGGATCATATCACCTCTTTTTCTTCTGTCTTTTAGTTTTGGCATATTTAATGCCTCTAATCTCTCCTTGTAGCTCTTGCCCTTTAGTTCTGGGAGCCACTTAGTAGCATATCTTTGCACATTTTCCAGTTTGTTGATGTGCTTCTTAAGATATGGGCAACACACAACTGCTGCATATTCTAGCTTTGGCCTAACAAAAATCGTGAACAATTTCTTTAGTATATCGCCATCCATGTATTTAAAAGCAATTCTAAAGTTAGAAAGCGTGGCATAGGCTCCTCGCACAATATTCTTTATGTGGTCCTCAGGTGATAGTTTTCTATCTAGAACCACCCCTAGATCTCTTTCTTTATCAGAATTCTTTAAAAATTTCTCACATAATATATAGGATTTGTGAGGTCTATGTTCTCCTATTCCACATTCCATAACATGGCATTTATTAACATTAAATTCCATTTGCCAAGTGGTGCTCAGTATACTTATTTTGTCCAGGTCATCTTGAAGGGCATGACAATCATCTAAGTTTCTTATCCTTCCTATTATCTTAGCATCATCAGCAAACATGTTCATATAATTCTGTATACAAACTGGTAGATCATTTATGTAGACAATAAACATCACTGGTGCAAGAACTGAACCCTGTGGTACTCCACGTGTGACATTTCTCCATTCCGATACATTGCCTCTGATCACTGCCCTCATTTTTCTATCAGTCAGAAAATTTTTCATCCATGTTAGAAGCTTACCTGTCACCCCTCCAATATTTTCCAGTTTCCAGAACAACCTCTTATGGGGAACTCTGTCGAAAGCCTTTTTTAGGTCCAAATAGATGCAGTCAACCCAACCATTTCTTTTCTGTAATATCTCTGTTGCTCGATCATAGAAACTGAGTAAATTCGATACACAGGATCTTCCAGATCGAAAACCATACTGTCTGTCTGATATTATATCATTTCTCTCCAGGTGTTCTACCCATTTAGTTTTAATTAATTTTTCCAATATTTTGACTATTACACTTGTCAATGATACCGGTCTATAATTAAGGGGGTCTTCCCTGCTTCCACTTTTGTAGATTGGAACTATGTTAGCCTTTTTCCACACATCTGCTACAACTCCTGTAAACAAGGATGCCAGAAAAATCAGTTGAAGTGGAATGCTGAGCTCAGGTGCACATTCTCTCAGAACCCATGGTGAAACTCCATCTGGACCAACTGTTTTGTTCTTATTTAGCTTCTTGAGCATTTTTTCCACTTCGTCTCTAGACACCTCTATGTGCTCTATGTTGTTCTCTGGAATTCTTATTGGATCTGGTTCCCTGAAGATTCCCTGAAGAACACACTTTGGAACTTTTCGTTTAATGTTTCACACATTTCCTTTTAATTTTCCGTGAATCTATTTCACGGAAATGTGTGTGATGTGGAAGGCTAATGCTAAGGCATGGGTGACAAGGCAATTTTTTACGGAGAGGGTGAATGCGGTGGTGTGCCCTGCCATCAAAAAATATGCTCCTCCCCATCCTCCAGGCTTGGAGGATTCATTGATGGAGGAATTTTGTTTTGTTACAATTAAAATTCCTTCCTTCCTTCCTTCCTTCCTTCCTACCAACACCACTCCTCTACTTCAACCTATGGACCAGAAAATCATTGCCAAATTTAAGAAACTTTATGAAAGGGCACTTTTTCGGAGATGTGTCGAAGTGACGGATGCCACAAACCTCACCCTCAAAGAGTTCTGGAAAAAACATTTTAACATTTATAGTGCTTTAAAACTTGTTGACAAAGCCTGGCAAGAAATGACTGTAAGAACAATGATCTCTGGCTGGAGAAAACTGTGGCCTGAATGTGTTGCAGAACGAGACTTTGAGGGGTTTGAGCCTGAACCTGTAGTGCCTCTTGTTGAGAAATTGTTTCTCTGGGTCAGCATTTGGGTTTGGAGTTGAATGGTGCTGATGTGGAGGAGTTGGTGGAAGAACACAACGAAGAACTGACCACCGAAGAACTCCAAGCCCTTCATAAGGAGCAGGAAGAAGAGGCAGCTGAGGAAATTTCTTCAGGGGAGGATGTGCCAGTACAGAATGTCTCTTCCTCAACAATTAAGAAAATGTGTGCAGCATGGGAAGAATTGCAAACCTTTGCTGAAACGACTCACCCAAATCAAGCTGCAGTAGGCCGTTGTCTTAACCTTTTCAATGACACTGTGATGCATCATTACAGACAAATGTTAAAACGAAGGGAAAAATCAAATGTCTCTTGACAAATTTGTAGTGAGACAAACAAGCACTGAATCACAACCAGGTCCTAGTGGTATTCAGGCAAAACGTAGGAAAGAGAGTACCCCAGAGAAAACATCACTGCCTGATGTGATAATGGAAGGGGACTCCCCTTCCAAACAGTAACAACTCTCCTTCCTTTACTTCGTCAGGCTCAAGCAACAAGCAGCCACGCCACCACTCAGGACTCCGGCAGTGACAATGTAACGGTGAGTGAAGTGGCTACTGTGGCTCAGAAAGAGGGTCATAATAATGTGGCCAAGGAGGTGTGGGCTGAACTAAGAAAAGTTGGTGAGTTCCTCCAAAATCTTGGGCAGAGAATCGAGTCCATCGAGGCGAAATTAAACGTTCAGGAGGTCAAGGAAATTCACAAAACTGTGAAAGAAAATCAGGATATAGTGGTTGAGGGCAATAATGAAATATTGAGTGCTGAAATGAAAGAAAGTGAAGTGTGTGTGAATGATGGTAGTCGTAGTGAAAGGAAGAACCCTATAATTACACATAAAATGAAGGAATCATTTGGGCCAATAATGGACGTCTCAGGGCTGAAAAAATCTCTTGAGAATCGCAATGTCGCTTTTACTGGTGAACTTGGGAGGAGGTGGGAGATGTTATGCCAGGTATGGCTATCATTTAGTGAATTTATAGGGGATGACTTAGGCAGTGAATTGATTAATAATGGATCACCCTAGACTGAAAGTTTTGTCATGGAATATTAATGGTTTAAGAAACAGGGTTACAGATGTTCATTGTTATGTGATGGGAAATGATATTGATGTTGTAGCTCTCCAGGAGACAGGGGATAGGAATGAAGGCTTATTGAAATTAAATGGTTATAAAGGGTTTCACCTCTTCGCCGCAAATAACATCAGAGGCACGTCAATTTATGTAAAGAACTCCATACCAGCAGAGTTAGTAGAACCGCCATCAAAAACGCAAGGTATAGAGAGTGTCTGTGTTAAATTATCATTAAGGGAAGGGGAATTTATTGTAGTTAATTTGTATGTATCCAGGAACTGCTTCGACGCCAACTATCTACCTGACTGCATTTATACTGATCCTTCACTGGTCATTGGGGACCTTAATGCTCGGCACACAAGCCTTGGGACAGTGGGTAGCATTAGTACTAATGGGGTCAAGTGGTTACAGTTTCTACAAGATCATCCAGATACCTGTCTATTGGGAAACAATGAACCAACTCACATCAGGGGAGGACGGCTTGACTATGCCTGCATTTTAAACTCTCAGGGGATTATGGGGGAGGCTCGGGTTGTTCGGGAACTACTTAGTGACCACTTTGCCTTGAACGTTGAATTACCACTGGGGAAAAAACAAGTCCACTTTCAAAGGAAAAGGCTAAATATTAATAAAGATATGAAAAATTATTTTATTCAAAATATGGGAGATTGGTATCAACAATACACGCCGCTCTGCGTTGATAGTTTTTACGAGGATATGGTCGAGAACATAGAGAAATTAGTACAGAGGGAAAATAACGGGGGCAGGGGAAGCAAGACGCATGGACCTAAGAAATTTAAATATTCCAATGATCAGCAAGTCAAGGGGTGGGAGAGAATGCTACGGAGTGCACATAAAGAATGGATAAAAAATGGAATGAGGGATGAAGAGAAAAATACAATGTTGGAAGTGGCTAGGGAATGCAGTCAGGTGAGGAAGGAGGCGCGGGACAGATACTGGCAAGACTTTGCTCAGTCCATTGGTAATACTAAGAACCTTAAAGACATATGGAGAGCAGTAAATAAAGTCAGGGGTTGTAAGACCAAATTCATTGCTCACTCAGATCCAGGGAAGGTTGCTAATGAGTTAGTAGATAAATGGGCTAGTGCTGCTGGTATGGAGTCCTTACCTGCAGACACGAGAATCACCATTGAGTCATGGGAAAATATTAGAAATGGAGTAACTTTATGTGCCTTAAATACAAGATCTATAGCGTGCACTGAGATAACTCACGATGAGCTACTGGATGCTATAAAAAGTGGCAGCTCTACTGCTCCTGGGAAAGATGGAGTAACGTATGACATTCTTAATTATTTAGCCGGTATGAAACCTAGTCCCTTACTTGATTTGTTTAATATGAGTTATAGAGAGGGAAAGTTACCAAGAAAATGGAAAGAGGCAGTCATCATTCCTATCCCTAAGTCAAACGGTGCCTACAGACCTGTCTCCTTAATATCCTGCTTTTGTAAAATGATGGAAAGGATTTTGTTAAATAGGCTACTCTACCTTGTAGGTGATAACATGTCCAGTAATCTCTTTGGTTTTATCAAAGGCAAAAGTACTGCGGATTGTCTCTTAAAGTGTTTGTCTAATATGGATGACAATTGTAGAGTTTTTGTTGATCTACAAGGAGCATTTGATAAAGCCAATGGGGAAGTAATCTTATACGAATTAGCCAATCTGGGAATAACAGGGAGATTGTTACACTGGATAAGGGATTATCTACAAGGCAGAAAAGGTCAGGTGTATTATCAGGGATACATGTCTGAGGAACGGAGGTTTCAGTTAGGTACCCCACAAGGGGGAGTATTAAGTCCCACCTTATTCAATGTATTAATGAACAGATTAGCATCAGAAATGTATCCTCCAGGGGTCACGACGATCATATATGCTAATGACATTCTTATACAAGGCACTTCCGGGAAGAAAATTCAAACTGCTCTTAACATACTTGGTACAACCTGTCACAAGTTAGGCTTAGTTATAAATGCAGATAAAACCAAATATGAGTATAGGAAACGAAGAAATATAACACTTACTCTAAATGGTGTGGAACTGAGCCGTGTTCAGAAGTACAAGTATCTGGGCATGTATGTTGGATACACATGTGAGAGTAAAAATGCTGAAATAAATCATATCAGCACCTTATGTAAAGCCCGTCTGCATCCTCTAAAAGCACTGGCTTTTTCTGGTAAAGGTGTTGGGGTACCTATCTTACGGATGTTATACATAAGCACTGTTCGGTCCCTGATAGACTACGCAGCACCCGTTTTGTCTTACACAGGCCAAGGCAGAATTAAAAAAATAGAGCTGATACAGAACGAGGCTATGAGGATTATTCTTGGATGTCAAAGAAATGCAATGATTGAAATAATGAGAATGGAATTAAATTTACAGAGTGTGTGTGATAGAGTCCGTGACATTAACACTAGAGTAGCTATTCGTTTCATGCGGAGAAAAGGAGGGGATAAGCTGTTTGAGAGCGTTCAGACCTGCTTGAGTGACGTACACACTTCCAGGAAACTGAGGGAGACACGCTACACGAGGGGATTAGCTCATGACCTCAGGGAATACGATGTACTTGACTGCTGTAAACCCTCTCGACAGGGCAATATGTCTGCTCCCTGGAAAGTACAGAAAATAGACGTCGAAATTGTACCCCTCAATGTGAAAAAGATTCATCATGAACCGGGACAATTACGGTGTATGTATGGAAGCATGATATCCCGGTTATCAAGAGGCAACAGTTTACATGTATATTGCGACGGGTCGGTGGCGGAGGATGGCAGGGCAGGGTGTGGTGTCCTAATAAGGGAATATACGGAGTTTGGGACTGTGGACAGGAAAATTGAACTCCGGCTTAGTAATTATATATCATCCACACAAGCTGAACTGCAGGCCATTCTGGCGTGTTTGGAGGAAGTACAGTGTGTCCTCACTTGAACGAACTATATGGGGCGAAGCCGATTCGTTCCAGTGCGGAATTCGTTCCATCCGTCCGGCCCCAACAACCTTCTTATTTTTTTTTTTTTTAAACATATGCCAGGACACATTAGTTTGTTTCTTTGTTGTGTGGTGCTTCATTATAATATCTTTCATGCTCTTTTGGTGTCAACAATAATCTGAGATGCGAGAATCACCATCCCCCACCCCACTCACACCATCCCCCACACCATTCCCCACTATCCCCCACACCATCCCCCCACACCATCCCCCACACCATCCCCCACACCACCCACACCATCCTCCACACCACCCACACCATCCTCCACACCACCCACACCATCCTCCACACCACCCACACCATCCTCCACACCACCCACACCATCCTCCACACCACCCACACCATCCTCCACACCACCCACACCATCCTCCACACCACCCACACCATCCTCCACACCACCCACACCATCCTCCACACCACCCACACCACCCATACCATCCCCCACACCATCCCCACACCATCCTCCACACCACCCACACCATCCTCCACACCATCCTCCACACCACCCACACCATCCCCCACACCACCCACACCATCCCCCACACCACCCATACCATCCCCCACACCACCCATACCATCCCCCACACCACCCCACACCACCCCCACACCATCCCCCCACACCACCCCCCACACCACCCCCCACACCACCCACACCATCCCCCACACCACCCACACCATCCTCCACACCACCCACACCATTCTCCATACCACCCACACCATCCCCCACACCACCCACACCATCCCCCACACCACCCACACCATCCTCCACACCACCCACACCATCCCCCACACCACTAACACCATTCGCCCCCACCACCCACACTCCCCACACCACCACCCACACACCCCACACCACCACCCACACCATCCCCCACACACCCCACACCACCCACATCATCCCCCACACCACCCACACCATCCCCCACACCCCTACACCATCCCCAACACCACTAACACCATTCGCCCCCACCACCCACACTCCCCACACCACCACCCACACACCCCACACCACCACCCACACCATCCCCCACACACCCCACACCACCCACATTGTGGGAAAAACCTGCTGGGATTGATATAAGAGGAGACTACCAGGGACTTGTACTGAACTAAATTAAAAAATTACTGTCTGCAAATTAATTCAACTAAAATCTCTAGCTAGGGTTGTAAATCCTAATTCCTCTTTTCCTAATGACAGACTGTGGGCTGTAAGGGACAGGTGGGGTGAATGACTATGTTGATAGAAGTTCCAATCCACCTGTAGACAGGGATCTCACATCAGCTTGTATTTTATACAAGGATAAGATTTGATAAATTCAGTTGTCTGACTGAACACTGGCTCTGTTTAAATCAGGGATTTAAACATACATAGTCTAACCTAGTACCATAACTTAACAGCCAATATGTACTTATACTATAAACAACAAATTAATTGTAAAAGTATAAATAAATGACCTTAAATGGAGTCTTAATACTATTAACTTAGTACTAGAAATTATATTCAATTAAATGAACTTATATGATAACTTATAAATAACTAAGCAAGCAATTGATAACTTAATTTATATATTCAAATATATATGCAGACATATTCACTTTATACAGTTAGCTTGACTGAATCTCTTCCAAGACTGTGGACACTTGTGAGGTTTTTACTTATTGAGGCTGAATTCTTTTCTGACAGAATGGACACTCATGAGGTTCAGTGCTTGGATAAGATTCACAGCTACACTACAATTTTAATAAACGTACCGATATGTGAGGCTTAGCCTCGCTTTTTAACCAACAGACAGATTTATAGGATATTAAAGTTACACAAGCATACAATTGGCCAATCATACACCAAATAACCCTCAATATACTTCTCTGCCAGTCGGAGTGCCTGTCTGACAAGTTTGCCAGACTGATTAACTCTCTCTTGTTGAGTTTAGGCACGATATTTTGCTACAGCGTTGCTGTATGATGATCTGGTAGCGTTGCTACGTGATTATCCTGCAGTTGCAGAAGAATGATTCGAGATAAAAGTTTATGAATGAAGGTGGAGGAAACCGTGTCACTGATCTCCACTATACACTCTATTTTATAAATGTTCTAGGATTTTCCTTGTAGATATTGTCCAGGTACTCCCCCAGTTCTAGAGAGTGTTCACTGGCGATAAAATATATTAGATAAGGTGTCCTTGAGCTGGTAATGTTCGCTAAGGATCAGTCACTTGTTCACTCATTTGTAAACAAACGCGGAGTGCCTCGAGGCATCGTCGTGGGCGCTTCTCGCCCCCCGAGAGCCTTCCCCCTCTCCCTTGAGAGGTAGCTTGCAATGAATATTGATTGATTATTTTTACAGTCTAGACTTATGATTAAGATAAGATGTGATTATAATATAATTAGATATAAGATTTAAAGATTATAAGTAGTATTTGAAAGTACCACTGAATCTTATTAAGGATTCGATTTTTAATCCTACCGGATGTTGAATCAATGTTCCAATAGTTTTTTAATTAAGAAGTCCTTCTAGAAGCTTCTGGATCCTTGAAAGATCATGTACAAAGTCACGTAGGCATCAAAAGGGCCCCTGTTGCGTACGTGTTCATGGTGCCATTGTCATCCAGGATCAAGCTATAAAATGAATCTTTAATGATTCAAATATGATGTTGATACGATTTAGATATGATTTTGATATGATTTAGATATGATATAGAAATTATACATTTCTTAGATGATTATTAGATATGGTGGGTAAAAATTTCCCACACACATCATCCCCCACACCACCCACACCATCCCCCACACCCCTACACCATCCCCAACACCACTAACACCATTCGCCCCCACCACCCACACTCCCCACACCACCACCCACACACCCCACACCACCACCCACATCATCCCCCACACACCCCACACCACCCACATCATCCCCCCACACCAACCCACCCACACCCAAACCACACCACACCACCCAAACCATACCACACCACCCACACCATACCACACCACCCACACCGTGTATTGAAGCAGCAGGCTTGGAAGCGTCTCAACTCGCCCGACAAAAAAAAATGATGGGTTGACAGGTCTCTCACACCTCCAGGACCCCCCCACCCCCCAGGTACCCGGCCATACACACCACAATGCCAAGTCAGCTATTGTTTTCTTCAGGAAACAATAAAACGTGTTAATGATTAATAATGTATATTAATACACGAAAATTAACATATTTTGGCATAAATATTTTACAGCTAAGATTGAGATTTATAATAGAGTATGAATGAGAGGTTTGGCAGCCATGCGTGGTCACCTACTCAGTTTCTATGATCGAGCCACAGAGATATTACAGGAAAGAGATGGTTGGGTTGACTGCATCTATCTGGACCTAAAAAAGGCTTTCGACAGAGTTCCACATAAGAGGTTGTTCTGGAAACTGGAAAATATTGGAGGGGTGACAGGTAAGCTTCTATCATGGATGAAAAATTTTCTGACTGATAGAAAAATGAGGGCAGTAATCAGAGGCAATGTATCAGAATGGAGAAATGTCACAAGTGGAGTACCACAGGGTTCAGTTCTTGCACCAGTGATGTTTATTGTGTACATAAATGATCTACCAGTTGGTATACAGAATTATATGAACATGTTTGCTGATGATGCTAAGATAATAGGAAGGATAAGAAATTTAGATGACTGTCATGCCCTTCAAGAAGACCTGGACAAAATAAGTATATGGAGCACCACTTGGCAAATGGAATTTAATGTTAATAAATGTCATGTTATGGAATGTGGAATAGGAGAACATAGACCCCACACAACCTATATATTATGTGAGAAATCTTTAAAGAATTCTGATAAAGAAAGAGATCTAGGAGTGGTTCTAGATAGAAAACTATCACCTGAGGACCACATAAAGAATATTGTGCAAGGAGCCTATGCTATGCTTTCTAACGTCAGAATTGCATTTAAATACATGGATGGCGATATACTAAAGAAATTGTTCATGACTTTTGTTAGGCCAAAGCTAGAATATGCAGCTGTTGTGTGGTGCCCATATCTTAAGAAGCACATCAACAAACTGGAAAAGGTGCAAAGACATGCTACTAAGTGGCTCCCAGAACTGAAGGGCAAGAGCTACGAGGAGAGGTTAGAAGCATTAAATATGCCAAAACTAGAAGACAGAAGAAAAAGAGGTGATATGATCACTACATACAAAATAGTTACAGGAATTGATAAAATCGACAGGGAAGACTTCCTGAGACCTGGAATTTCAAGAACAAGAGGTCATAGATTTAAACTAGCTAAACACAGATGCCGAAGAAATATAAGAAAATTCACCTTCGCAAATAGAGTGGTAGACGGTTGGAACAAGTTAAGTGAGAAGGTGGTGGAGGCCAAGACCGTCAGTAGTTTCAAAGCGTTATATGACAAAGAGTGCTGGGAAGACGGGACACCACGAGCGTAGCTCTCATCCTGTAACTACACTTAGGTAATTACACTTAGGTAATTACCACCCTTCTCTCTCCACTTCCACCTCCCCTGACAACACCTTCCACCACTGACCCCACCTGCCTCTTTCCACCACCTGCCTCCCCTGACACCGCCTGCCTCCCCTGACCCCACCTGCCTCCCCTTACCCCACCTGCCTCCCCTGACCCCACCTGCCTCCCCTGACCCCACCTGCCTACCCTGACCCCACCTGCCTACCCTGACCCCACCTGCCTCCCCTGACACCACCTGCCTCCCCTGACACCACCTGCCTCCCATGACCCCACCTGCCTCCCATGACACCACCTGCCTCCCCTGACCCCACCTGCCTCCCCTGACCCCACCTGCCTCCCCTGACCCCACCTGCCTCCCCTGACCCCACCTGCCTACCCTGACCCCACCTGCCTACCCTGACCCCACCTGCCTCCCCTGACCCCACCTGCCTCCCCTGACACCACCTGCCTCCCCTGACCCCACCTGCCTACCCTGACCCCACCTGCCTCCCCTGACCCCACCTGCCTCCCCTGACCCCACCTGCCTCCCCTGACACCACCTGCCTCCCCTGACCCCACCTGCCTACCCTGACCCCACCTGCCTCCCCTGACCCCACCTGCCTCCCCTGACACCACCTGCCTCCCCTGACCCCACCTGCCTACCCTGACCCCACCTGCCTCCCCTGACCCCACCTGCCTCCCCTGACCCCACCTGCCTACCCTGACCCCACCTGCCTCCCCTGACCCCACCTGCCTCCCCTGACACCACCTGCCTCCCCTGACCCCACAAGCCTCCCCTGACCCCACCTGCCTCCCCTGACACCACCTGCCTCCCCTGACCCCGCCTGCCTCCCCTGACCCCGCCTGCCTCCCCTGACCCCGCCTGCCTCCCCTGACACCGCCTGCCTCCCCTGACACCGCCTGCCTCCCCTGACCCCACCTGCCTCCCCTGACACCACCTGCCTCTTTCCACCACCTGCCTCCCCTGACCCCACCTGCCTCCCCTGACCCCACCTGCCTCCCCTGACACCGCCTGCCTCCCCTGACCCCACCTGCCTCCCCTGACACCACCTGCCTCCCCTGACCCCACCTGCCTCCCCTGACCCCACCTGCCTCTTTCCACCGCCTGCCTCCCCTGACACCGCCTGCCTCCCCTGACCCCACCTGCCTCCCTTGACCCCACCTGCCTCCCCTGACACCACCTGCCTCCCCTGACACCACCTGCCTCCCCTGACCCCACCTGCCTCCCCTGACACCACCTGCCTCCCCTGACACCGCCTGCCTCCCCTGACACCGCCTGCCTCCCCTGACCCCACCTGCCTCCCTTGACCCCACCTGCCTCCCCTGACACCACCTGCCTCCCCTGACACCACCTGCCTCCCCTGACCCCACCTGCCTCCCATGACACCGCCTGCCTCCCCTGACCCCACCTGCCTCCCCTGACCCCACCTGCCTCCCCTGACCCCACCTGCCTCCCCTGACCCCACCTGCCTCCCCTGACCCCACCTGCCTCCCCTGACACCACCTGTCTCCCCTGACACCACCTGTCTCCCCTGACCCCATGTGCCTCCCCTGACACCACCTGCCTCCCCTGACACCGCCTGCCTCCCCTGACACCACCACAAATGATGCCAGCCACCTCACCAAGGCCTAACGTTCACACGACCTGTGCTTGTTTTATTGGCCTCCTCAAAATTTATTCTAAATAGGTATTAGTACAGTACGTAGGCTGTTAGAGGAGGGAGGGAGGGATCAAGGAAACAACCCCCACCCTCCAACCCCCACCCCCCCCAATGGCTCAGGGAGCGACCGGCCGGCCACACAATGCCAGCTGTTATCTACACCCCAATTGTATTAAAAATTCAGTGAAAAGGAAATGTGTTCAAACTGTTTAAAATATGTACTGTATATATTACAATTTTCACCATTATTATTGCTCCAATATGACATTTTTCTAATAAAAAGGCTATTTTCAGTGTAGATAATGCGATAATTATCATTAAATTGACTCTTGGCATCTGACGACGAGAGGAGAGTGAGTGGTCTCTGTGGTCAGGTGGAGGAAGGAGGGTGGGGGCGAGGGAGCACGTGTAGCCTCCTGACAACAACTCTCTCACCAATGCCCCCCTGACACCATTTTATCACCATTTTTATCACCATTTCTCCCTAGAAACAATGGGTAGGGATAATAAAACACTACATAACTGTTTACACTCTGGCGAATCATAGTTGATGACAGCCAGCTCTGACACTCGGCCTCGGTGACCGCTTGGACGAACATTCCTCACTTAATCGAACATTTGTATGTTCCACTGAACATTTGGTACCGAATTCAATTTGTTCGGCTCTTCCGGGAATTCGATAGAGCGGGGTTCGTTAGTCTGAGGAAGCACTGTACGTCATGACGACAAAAATGTTTTTGTATTTGTCGATAGCCGAGGAGCACTGGAGTCCTTAAACAGTCGAAACCCAGTCTTCATGTCTATAGTTGAGGATTGTAAGAGAAGAATAGCTGAGATACAGCTGAAAGGTCATAGTGTGAAATTCATGTGGATTCCATCTCATGTTGGAATAGTGCTCAACGAGGTGGCGGATGACTTGGCCAAACGTGCCACATCAAAACCACAAATTGACATTGAATGTGAATTCACAATTCGACAAATAAGAAGCAAAATCAGAAATATTCAGGCACAGGCAGGAGTGGAGAGGAGAGGGATAATGTATGAGAGAAGTCTAACCATGCAACACTACATGTGAGTCAAAACACCCTTTTCACTTATGGTAAAAGGAGAAATGCTTGGAGTGACTCTGTGTACATGCGGCTCAGGCTTGGGTACAAATATTACTGGGAATATGGGATAGGCGTTCATGATAATGACACGAAGTGTAAACTATGTGGTATGTTAAGGTCTCACACCCTTGCCCATTATGTTCTTGATTGTCCGTTGATTAATGTATATAGAAACACTGAGATAAGGACTGTTCCTGAGCAAATAGCCTGGATGTGTCACAAAGGAAAGGTTGATGATATTCTTGAGAGATATAAGAATTTTGCACCAAGACTGTAATATTTTGTTGAATTATCCGTATAACTAGGTCATGAAAGTATTTGTGTACGTCTGATACCATACCACTTGTGAAGGAGGAAATGTACATGTTTATCTCTCAGAATGTTTGGTAACAGGTTTATTGTTTGTGATGTGTGTCTATGTATGTACTAACACGTTGTACTGAACGGGGTGAGAATAGCTTGAGCTACCTCATCCCTTTGTGTGTATTTTACCTCAATAAACTTATTTCAATTTCAATTTCAATTTCCTTCTCCCCCCTCATCACCATCTTCCATATGCCAGCAAGAGCCCTCCATAAAGGTAAGATAAACTTAGGTACTGTATTGTAGTTAGAAAAACCAGCGTTGAATGTAATGAAACGTCATTTTCTGGGCGAGTCCCGGAGGCTGCCCAGAGCTATCCAGGCTGAATGGATATGTATATCTTTCTGGCATCAGTCAAAGTGCTAGGAGTTCTTGCCTACCGAGGACCACGAGCCAGAACCTGACCCCCTCAGAGAGACACGAGGAGCAATGGCCTATAGAAACCCCTTTATGGTTGGGAGCATTCTATGTCTGCCATCGACCGAGATAGGCACTCAGAAAGGTAGGCGCCCCAAAACAAATCCCTATTCTGGTAAAAATATTGCTACCGAAAGCCGAACGAGTGGACAGAACTCCCCAAACAAAATTATCTAACTAGCATGACGTCATCACGTCGCTGAGCCACCATCTGCACAACCCCCTCCCTCCCCAGGAGGGGGAAGGGGGAGCCCCAGACCCTCCACGCCAGCGATCCAACTGGCAGTTCTTAGGCTGGATGTCAAAATACGCGAAACACGTCGCCGACCAGAGGGAGGGAAGGATGCCGGGGAGCCTCCGGGACTCACCCAGAAAATGGCGTTTCATTACATGCAACGCTGGTTTTCTGGGGGGAGTCCCGTCGACTCCCCGGAGCTACCTCACCACAGATAAGGAAATCAGGGAAGGAACCGGGAGCCACGCACTCTAACCTAAAAACCAAGACCACAGACAAAACAAAGGCCAAAACAAGAAGAAACTATATCACCCAGGCCAACTACCAGGACGGTACCAGAACTCAAGAGCAGGCCAGAGGGAAACAAAGCCCAGGACAGCAAGTGGAACGGGGTAGAAGGAACCGCAACACCAAACGCAAGCAGGAGCGGCTCCACCAGCACCACCCAGTACGAGATGACAGGACACGAGCGCAAACGACGGACCTGGAACAACCCCGAAGGGAAGACAAGCCAACCCTATCAAAGACCGAAGGACCCATCACAGTGATAGGAAAACTGGAAGGACTGCCAGGAAAACCACACACTGCCCCTGAGACGAAACACGCAGGTGGGAGACCAATAAGGAACCCACCAGTGTCGACACAAACGACGAGAAACTAGCACCACGAACGAAAGCGCAAAATGCGAATTGAAAAACTGCGACCCCGCAACCCAAAGGAGCAAGATAACCAGCTCCAGCAGGGAAGAAAGACACACGCGGCCCAGAGGCATCCAAGAGGAGAACTACCCAGGACATGAACTACAGGAAAGCAAACACACCCAGTCCGGAAAAGGAACAAAGAAAAACCGGAGCCAGGACCGGAACCCAGCAAACCTGGTTCCAAGAAAAGGAACCAGAAAGGCAGGAGCGGCAGATTAAAGTCCACAACCTCCCACAGACAGCGCAACACCGAAGCCTGCAGGAAGTCACACAGAAAATCGCAGGAACTCGGTACCAAAACGGAACACTGGAGAAGTTCAAAAGCAGGGAACTTAACATGGACAGAGGCCCACCTGAGCCCCAAATGACCGGATAGGCCAGAAGCACTGACCCAGATACACAAATAGGTGGAGCATGTGAGGAGGAAAAACGGAAATAGGTAAGGAAAACCCCGAATACGGCCCAAGGAGCGGCCGGGAAGTAAGGCACACGACCAACCACAAAATGTGTAGAGGAAGGCGTACATACCCGATGGACCTCATGGACAGCAGGGTGCAGTCAGGCACCGAAGTTAGGCAAGGAATGAGTGTCCCGAGAGGGAAAAGACCCAGGTGTCGACAACGAAACCAAAAGCACCAAATTGCGGGGCAGAGCCCCACAGGACAACAAGGAACAAAAGACAGGGACAAAAGTCACTAAAGACCCACGTAAAGTGACCAAACACACCACACCACACCAAACACCCCTCTTAGGAGCCATCGACTCAATCCCGCCAAGCGGGGAAGAGTAAACAAGGATGAAGCAGTGAACAAGGGTGGTGGAGTGAGCAGATTATCCCAATAAGATACTCGCTCCAAACACATTAGCCTAGCGAGAGAAGCAAAGCTCTACGGAGGACCAATTATGGAACGCAAACCGTTCCAAACTTCCAGTTAATATGCCGCCAATCTTTGGAGAATGGCGAGGTATTGCCCGAGCATAGAAGCAGCAGAGTAGCAAATAATAAAGAGTCGACCTGCAAGTGTGGTCTAGAACAGACACTTGCGAGAAACTGTACTGACTCCCAGTGAGCTGAACTCGCACCATTGCCCGCCAAAATAACACCCACATACCACCGTATACGCAACAAAACATATGTAGCCTCTGAGTGGTTGTGTTTATTGTCACCAATCTTCATGAAACAATACAACTGGGAGAGAGGCACATGCCACCCTTGCAGCACATTTTGTACACGAAACAATGGGCATAAAAGGAAAAAGTGTAGAATCAGGAAAGACCTGAGGAATGACCGGCACGGTAACAGGTTCGGTGATTCACGGAACCAATTACCGTGTAATTGGTTCCAGAACTGCAGAGGCCCTCTGCAGTTCCTCTGGTCTTATGTCCATATGGTCGTATGCACAAGGAGACACAGGAGGAAGCCGAGTACCCAAAGGAGCCACAGACACGAAAAAGAACCTGATCAATGTCAGAGGGGAAAGGAAGCGGAAAGCATGAAGAAGCTATGTGGTGGAGGCAGACTCCACCCACAGGAGCAACCGTAGAGAAGACAGAGCCCAGGAGGCTCAGGAAACTGCACAACTGTCAACTGACAGGAGAGGTGGGGCCCAAGAGCCAGAGCTCAACCCCTGCAAGCACAACTAGGCAAGCACCCCACCAAAAAGTGAGAACCAGCCCATGGCTGACAGAAGCGCCAGACATGACAACCTCACCTGCAGAGCAGACACACGACCGTGCCACATCACAGGCGAGCCAAGTAACATACCAGGAGAGCGCTAATGGTGTGCCCGAAAGCCAAGCATACTCGAGGCAGTAGGCATGGTATGTACCGTTACCTGAATAAAATTTGGAAGTTGAAGGAGAAATACGTCCAGAGGCGCAAACCCCTGCAGAAGACAGAGCAGGACAGAGGGGAGGAAGCGGCGTCATGCCGAGCCATACCACACCCGGAAGCAGAGGAAGAACGAAGTGACACCCCCAGATATAAATCCAGAACACCCTCAGCATCCAGAGAGCTACGACCAGAGGGAGAAAACAAGCAAGAAGCCGTAGAAAAACCACGAGAAACGACGCGAACACACGAGCATACCGCCCATAAACAAAACGCACACCCCAGCCCCAGCACACGAGGTACGAATGCACCACCCGTCCACCGGGAGGCGTAGCTCGTACACCAGGCGGACACACACATATCGTACACACAATGTACAGACCGTACAGACACAACGTAAACACACATTGTACAAACACCAGAAAGGCGTGCGTAATGAAGACGAAGAACGCCGAAAATAGAAGTAGAGATGACGGAAGGTAACCAACGAGGCCGACAAAAGACCAGAGGGAAACCTCATCGAAAATCAACAGACGTTCCAATAATATTGGAAGGTACGAAGAGACTTGCGAACCAACGAGAACCACGACAAGCACCCCTGAGCATGGGACACGCAGGGACAACGATACGAAGTGGCTTAGGCATTGTATGTACTAGGCAATATATAAATCCATCAACGCATGTTTCACACCTTGTATGAATGTACCTTACCTGGAGAAACAATCTTTATTTTTTTTCGAACAGTATCGCAACATAAGAGCGAAAAGAGTAAGGAAAAGGGGGCGAAACACACCCCCTGGAACGACGGGACCAACGAACCCGAAGGAACACGGAGCCAAACCCAGGGAGGGGTACATCCAAAAACAACAGGAACACAGAGAGGGAAGGAACAACCCCACTCTGAAGAACTGCCAGCCCCTTACCAAAGGTACAAGGACCCAGGAGGGGCAAACGGGGCCGAGGCCCCTCAGGCAACCCCTCCCTAACCCCAAGAACCTCGACGCCATGACTTGGGGGCCAAGCCGCACCCCCAAAGCCCCAGCATGACAAGGAAAAGCTGGGGCAGTCGTGCAAACACTAAGGAAGGGAGCCCACTGGTCAGACCCATACGGCACGGCTGGAGGAACCGACTAGAATGCCTCCGCCGCCACCCCGGAAGAGGAAACCCCCGAGACCGCCCGAGTCTCAACCCAACCAGACCCCACCCCAACCCCAAAACCCTCCTATGGTTCTGAGCAGGAAGCAAGGGAGGAAGCGTGTAGAACAGAAGGGGAAGGACAAGGAGCGGAAGGAGCCAGAGCTGAAGCGACCCCCACCCCCAAGTCCGGACCCCAACCACCAAAACGGGGCAGCCACGGGGCATCCGGGGACGCAAACAACCAAGAGCGTCGCAGCAAGGTACAACCAGCAAGCAACGCAGCAGCCGCTTGCACCCGATTATCATGACCAGTGGTCTGGGTGAAAGGGAGCACGTACCGACAACACTCGTCGTACGACTCCGGGTCACAAGAACAATGACCCAATAGGCAGCATGGCGGAGGCACAACCGGTGAGTGTCACCCTGAGACAAGGGGACAGATCAACTGTAAAACTCGCAAGCTGCGAGAGGGACTCAGGGGACACACCTATAGGACCACGGAGGCCCTGTGGGGTTTTCCAGGGCCCTTAGCCATTGGTACACGCTAAGGGAAGCCCAGGCAGGGTACCGCGAACCGGCGCCCAATGCTACCAACAAACTGCTAAAGCTGAACCCCCGGAACGTGTCCACTCACAGGGGCCAAGCGGGGAGTACCACCAACAGAAGGAATCTAAAGAAATCACCTAGAACAGGAATGGGGGACCGTAAAGGCAGACACCCCCCCCCCCCCACCAGGCAAAAACATAAACAAAAGAAAAACCCCACAAGAGGACAACGTACCCAGGCGGAACAGAGCTGGCCGCTGTTATGGTGAAAACTAGCTTTGCAGTACCCCACACCCCTACCAGTGACGAAAACTACCACCTACTCAGAGACAACCAGGACAAAAAAACCCCAGCCGACCCCAAGGGCAGCACACTACCGAGCAGTAAAGGACACAGCGGAGGTAGAACCCAAGATGACTTGTGGAAGGTGGCCCCAAGCCCCAAGGGCAGTACTTACAGGGCACCTAGGGAAGGCAGCCCTAGGCGCATGCAGCCCGAGTACTGGAGATAACTCCTGGCTCTCGCACCCACAAAACCAACACCACACGCAAAGCACAGTGCAGTAGCGACACCGGAGCCAGAGCACACGATCATCGCCTATAGCATCAGCCTCAAGAACTGAGGTGTGGGTAGCCGGCGCGGGGGGTCTGGGGCTCTCCCTTCCCCCTCCCGGGGAGGGGGGAGCTGCGCAGACAGCGGCGCGGCGGTGTGTGACGTCACACTAGTTTGCTTGTTTTCGGTTGGGGAGTTCTATCCACTAGTTCGGTTTTTGGTAGCAATTTTAACCAGAATAGGGGTTTGTTTTGAGGCGCTTACCTTTCTGGGTGCCTGTTCCGGTCGATGGCAGACATAGAATGCTTCCAACTACACGGGGGCTTCTATAGGCCATTGCTCCCCTTGCCTCTCTGAGGGGGCCCGGTTCTGGCCGTGGTCCCGGTAGGCCTAAGAACTCCATACACATGACTGATGCCAAAGTCTGACATTAGCATATCAGCCTGGGATAGCTCCGGGGAGCCGACGGGGCTCCCCCCAGAAAGTGCTGGGAAGACGGGACACCACGAGCGTAGCTCTCAACCTGTAACTACACTTAGGTAATTACAAAAACTGATCAGGAAACGGCCTAGCAGAGGCAGAACCCAAGGAACTTGTAGAAGGTGGCCCCAAGCCCTAGGAGCAGTACTTTATTAGGCACCTAGGGAGGAAGCCCTAGGCGCATATAACTCGAGTACCAAAGAATCACTCCTGGCTCACACACCACCTAGAAGACAATCACCACACAAAAGGCACAGTGCTGAAACAACCACTGGAGCCAGAACACACGATTGTTGCCTATAGCATCAGCCTCAGAACTAGGGGTGTGGATGGCTGGCGCGGTGGTCTGGGGCTCCCCCTTCCACTCCCAGGGAGGGGGAGAGCTGTGCAGACGGCGATGTGTGACATCATACTCGTTTGCTCGTTTCTGTTTGCGAAGTTGTATCCACTTGTTCGGCTTTTAGTAGCAATTTTCACCAGAATAGGAGTTTATTTTGGGACGCCTACCTTTCTGGGTGCCTAACCCAGTCGATAGCAGACATAGAATGCTTCCAACCACACAGGAGTTTCTATAGGCCATTGCTCCTCATGCCTCTGTGAGGGGGGGGGGGCAGGTTCTGGCTCGTGGTCCCCAGTAAGCCAACACAACTCCATACACATGACTGATGCCAAAGTTTAACATTTGCCCCGCCCCGAGAAAACCAAGGTTGAATGTAATGAAACGCCATTATCTGGTTGAGACCCAGAGGCTCCCCGGACCTATCCAGGCTGATATGTATATCATTAGACTTTGGCACAGGCAGTGTGTATGGAGTTCTATAGGCCTACCAGGGATCACGAGCCAGAACCTGGCTTCCCTCCTTCTGAGAAGCACGAGGAGCAATGGCGTATAGAAATGCACATGTGATTTGGAGAATTCTATATCTGCCATCGACCAGGCCAGGCATCCAAAAAGGTAAGCGCCTCAAAAGAAACCCCTATTCTGGTTAAAATGACGAAAATTGGCAAACGAGTGGACTGAACTCCCTAAACGAAAATGAGCAAACAAGCATGACCTAACACGAGCTGCGCTGCATGTGTACGTAGCTCCCCCCTCCCAGACGTTGAAGGGGGAGCCCCATATCTACCGCAGACCCCCTCAATTATAGACTTGTATCATTGACAAGGGTAATAAGTCAAAATATTGGAAAAACCAGTGTTGAATGTAATGAAACGCCAATTTCTGGGCGAGTCCCAGAGGCCCTCCGGAGCTTACCAGGCCGATATGCTAATGTCAGACTTTGGCATCAGTCATGTGTATGGAGTTCTTATGGGCCTACTGGGGACCACGAGCCAGAACCTGGCCCAATCAGAGAGGCAAGGGGAGCAATGGCCTATAGAAACCCCCGTGTAGTTGGAAGCATTCTATGTCTGCCATCGACCTGGTTAGGCACCCAAAAAGGTAGGCGTCCCAAAACAAACCCCTATTCTGGTGAAAATTGCAACCAAAAGTCGAACGAGTGGATAGAACTCCCCAAATAAAAACAAGCAAACAAGTACGACGTCATTCGTCGTCGCACCACTGTCTGAGCAGCCCCCCCCCCCTCCCTGGGAGGAGGAAGGGGGAGGCCCAGACCTACCGCGCCGGCGATCCACACCCCAATTCTGAGGCTGGATGTCAAAAACACACGAAAAAAATGCCGACCGGAGGGAGGGAGAGATGCTGGGGAGCCTCCGGGACTCCCCCAGAAAATGGCGTTTCATTACATTCAATGCTGGTTTTCTGGGGGGAGCCGTAGGGGCTTCCCCCAGAATGTTAGCGAAGCTAACTACCCACAGAGGAAAGAAGAGGGACTTACCCGGGAGGCGGTTGCTGCTCACTCCTCAACCCGAAGTCGAGACAACTGGCTGCATCCGCCGACCCAGAGCGACACAGGCCCGACCGGGCCCAGGAACATTTACAAGGTAACGAACACCCATGACCCTGTTTGACCGCCAAAATCCCTGTGCCTGAATGTCAGCCCAGGATATATTGCCAAAGACGGCGGCAAGACCCGCGAACTTGCGGACGTCACGGGCATGGGGATAGACCGCAGGCTGGCTAGCTAGCCTTAATAACCCTGCGGATGACCTGGGAGACCCGCACCCTCGAACAGGGAAGAAGGGAAACTGGATCAACCCACAGCAGATCCACGGACACAGAAGCCGTGGCACGCAAATAATGGAGGAGAGCCGCAACTGGACACAAAACATGATGCACCCCCGGCCGAACCAACAGAGCATCAACAACCCAAGGGCCCTTCCGGAACGCAGCAGTCTCATTCTTCGCCAGAAAAGAAGGAGAAGGCTGCAGACGAACAAAACGATCACCCCGATCGAAGGAACAGAAACCTCTGCTCCAGAGGAGAGCATGAAGCTCACCCACCCGACCCCCCAGAGGCCAATGCCAGCAGGAAAAGAGCCTTCGAAAAACAATCCGGAACTGAGGGGGCCAAAACAAAACGAGGAGAAGAAAGAAAAGAGAGCACTCTGTCCAAAGACCAGGATGGCTCAGGTGGCGCATGAGCAGGCCGGAGGTGAAACAATGCCCGAGACAGCTTGCGAAATGGCGCAGACGTGACATCAATCCCAAAAGCAAGGTGAAGCGGCTTCGCCAGCGCCGCATGATATGAGGCGACAGTGTTAGGCATAAGAAGACAGTCCTGGAACAACCAAGAGAGAAAGAACAACACCACCCTAACCGAAAGGGAAGTATAACGACAAAGACGTAAGAAGAACCGGAAGGACCGCCAGGAAACTTCATACTGCCACCGAGACAAAGCCCACAGGTGGGACACTAATAAGGAAGCCACCTGATCACCACAGAGATGATGATAAACTTGAGTCAAAAATACCATACGCGAAGACTCAAGGAGAAGATCGAAGCAGCCACATGACGTACTGGGCCGATCTGTTGGAAGAGGCGGAGCCGCGGAAAAACCTCCGGGTTCGGACACCGAGCAAGCAGCGCCTGAAACCACGGCTAGGCCGGCCACCAAGGGGCAAAGAGGACAACTCTCCCCTGGTAAGTCTCTAAGCGAGTCAGGACCTGGAGCAACAGCTGAACCGGGGGAAAGAGGTACAGGAACTCCCTCCTCGACCAGTCCTGCCGAAAGGCGTTGACCCCGATGGCCTCGCAATCGGGAAAGGGCGCCACGAACACGCCGACGCGAAGAGGTCCACCTCGGAGCGACCGAACGTCTGGCAAAGTCAACAGAAGGAGGCGGCGTTGACTGTCCATTCCGTGGAGAGGGGAATGAAACGAGACAGGCCGTCGGCCAAGACGTTGGACACGCCCCGTACGTGAACCGCCAGGAGAGCCAAACCCCGAGAACTCAGCAGACGAGTCACCCGAAGCGACCAGCGCCAAAGAGCCAAGGACTGCATTGAACCCCCCCCCCCTCCCCCCGGGTTCAGACAATGAACCACCGGGTAGCTGTCCGAATGGAGCCGGATCGTCGACCCTCAAGCGATTCAAATCCTCCAAAGTTCAAACCACACCGCCGCGAATTCCCGCACAGTGCTGTGGGCTCGATGGAAGGACGGACTCCACCGACCCTGGTCAGCCTGGAGAGCACTGGTCACAAAGCCCCAGCCGAGAGACGACGCATCCGTGAACACATCGAGCGAGGGCTCAGGTAGGCGCCATGACACTGAACCCCGAAAAACCCTAAGAGGAAGCCGGTGACGCAGCAACCAACGCAAAGCCCTCAGGGTCCGAACCCAGCAATCGCGAGAGAGGCGGAAGGGACGTCCCCGAAGGAACCAGAACAGCCGACGAAGCCAAACCCGACCTGGCGGGTAGACCAGCATCGCGAAGTTCACGCTCCCGCACAGACCCTCAAGCAACCGCCGGGAGACCCGGGAGCCCCACAGAAACAAGCACAAGCGGGACCGCAGCCGCAGAAGAGTCTCCGGAGGAAGAGACAAGGAAGCGGTCAGAGTCCCACACAAGGCCCAGCCAGGAGGTGCGGACTAAACCAGGGTCGAACCGACCCCATCCCCCAAGTCCAGGTCCCTATAAGCAAAACGAGGCAGCCGCGGGGCATCCGGGTGACAACCAACCTAGCGTGTTACAACAACCGAAACCTAGAATGCAACGCTTGTGCAGCCTGTACCCGAAGATCATCATCCATAGACTGGGTAAATTGAGTCACCAGCAAGCAACAGTACTCACAGAACTCAGGGTTGAAAGTGTCACCGGACCAACAGGCTGCATGACGGATGAAAAAACAGTGAGGGTCGCCTGAGACAAGGGGACCGAACAACCCTCAAACTCGCACGAAGCGAGGTCATATCCATCGGACCCACGTGTCCCCTAGGGGATTCCCAGGGTCCTGAGCATTTACTTGAAGAGGACTCGCGCTCAGGTAATCCCAGGCAGGGTACTGCTAACCAGCGCCCAAAACTACCAAACAAACTGTCTAAAGCTGAACCCCAGGGACGTGTGCACTCACAGGGACCAAGCAGGGGGGCACCACCAAGTATCAGGGTGAGGCCAAACACCAGTGGCAATGAGGGCAGAACCCCCCACCAAGGCAAAAAGAAAAAGAAAAACAAAACCCCGCAAGAGGACAACGTACCCCAAGGAACAGAGCCGGCCGCTGTGATAGGTGACAACTAGCGGCACAGCACCCTGCACCCCCTACCAGTGCGAAAACTGCCTCTTACCCTAAGGTAAATTAGGGGAGACAAAACCCCCAAGTACCTAAAGAGCAGTCAAGAAACCGAGCAGTAAAATGGACACACAGAGGCAGACCCCGAGGAACTTGTGGAAGGTAACCCCAAGCTCCAAGGGCAGTACTTACTGGGCACCTAGAAGGGAACCCTAGGCGCATGCAGCCCGGGTACTGAGGAATAACTCCTGGCTCTCACACCCCTGGAGAACAGCAGCCACACACAAGGCACAGCGCCGCAAAAAGACCGAAGCCAGTGCACACAACCGAGCCGATAGCATCAGCCTCAAGAATTGGAGTGTGGATCGCCGGCGTGGTAGGTCTGGGACTCCCCCTTCCCCCTCCCGGGAGGGGAGGGGCTGCGCAGACAGCGGTGCGACGACGAATGACATCATACTAGTTTGCTCGTTTTTGTTTGGGGGAGTTCTGTCCACTCGTTCGGCTTTTGGTTGCAATTTTCACCAGAATAGAGGTTTGTTTTGGGACGCCTACCTTTCTGGGTGCCTAACCCGGTCGATGGCAGACATAGAATGCTTCCAACCACACGGGTGGTTTCTATAGGCCATTGCTCCCCTTGCCTCTCTGAGATGGCCAGGTTCAGGCTCATGGTTCCCGGTAGGCCCATAAGAACTCTGTACACACGACTGATGCCAAAGTCTGATATTAGTATATCAGCCTGGTAAGCCCCGGGGAGCCGTAGGGGCTCCCCCCAGAAAATAATTAAAACTAAATGGGTAGAACACCTGGAGAAAAACGATATAATATCAGATAGACAGTATGGTTTTCGATCTGGAAGATCCTGTGTAACGAATTTACTCCGTTTCTATGATTGAGCCACAGAGATTTTACAGGAAAGAGATGGTTGGGTTGACTGCATCTATCTGGACCTAAATAAGGCTTTTGACAGAGTTCCACATAAGAGGTTGTTCTGGAAACTGAAACATATGGAAGGGATGACAGGTAAGCTTCTAGCATGGATGAAAAATTTCCTAATTGATGGAAAAATGAGGGCCGTAATCAGAGGCAATGTATCGGATTGGAGGAATGTCACAAGTGGAGTACCACAGGGTTCAGTTCTTGCACCAGTAATGTTCATTGTCTACATAAACAATCTACCAGATGGAATACAGAATTATATGAACATGTTTGCTGATGATGCTAAGACAATAGGGAAGATAAGACACCTAGAAGATTGTCATGCCCTTCAAGAAGACCTGGACAAAATAAGTATATGGAGCACCACTTGGCAAATGGAATTTAATGTTAATTAATAAATACCATGTTATGGAATGTGGAATGGGAGAACATAGACCCCACACAACCTATAAATTATGTGAGAAATATTTAAAGAATTCTGACAAAGGGATCTAGGGGTGGTTCTAGATAGAACACTGTCACCTGAGAACCACATTAAGAACATTGTGCGAGGAGCCTATGCTACACTTTCTAACTTCAGAATTGCTTTTAAATACATGGATGGCGAAATACTAAAAAAATTGTTCACGACTTTTGTTACACCAAAGCTGGAATATGCTGCGGTTGTATGGTGCCCATATCTTAAGAAGCACATCAACAAACTAAAAAAGATGCAAAGACATGCCACCAAGTCGCTCCCAGAACTGAAGGACAAGAGCTATGAGAGGTTAGAGGCATTAAATATGCAAAAACTAGAAGATAGAAGATACAAAGGCGATATGATCATTACGTACAAAATAGTAACAGGAATCGATAAAATTGATGGGGAAGAATTCCTGAGACCCGGAACTTCAAGAATAAGAGGTCACAGATTTAAACTAACAAAAAAAAGCTGCCAGAGAAATATAAGAAAATTCTCTTTTGTAAACAGAGTGGTAGACGGTTGGAACAAGTTAGGTGAGAAGGTGGTGGAGGCCAAAACCGTCAGTAGCTTCTAAGCGTTATATGACAATGAGTAGACGGGACAAGAGTAGACTACCTTTCAATGGGTAGACGGGACACCACGAGCGTAGCTCTCATCCTGCAGACAACCTGGGAATCCTGAACCCGGGAACAGAGAAGAAGGGAATCCGGATCAACCCAAAGCGAGTCCCCGGCCACTGAGGCCGCAGCGCGCAAATTACGGTGGAGTGCCGCACAAATAACAGAGGACACAACACATGATGCACCCACGGCCTGACCAACCAAGCATCAACAACCCAAGGACCCCTCCAGAAAGCAGCAGTGTCATTCTTCACCATAAAAGGAGATGGCTGCAAACAAACCCACCTATCACCACGGCCAAAAGAGCAGAAGCCCCTGCACCAGAGGAGAGCAGGAAGGTCCCCAACCCGACCCCCAAAGGTCAATGCCAACAAGAAAAGAGCCTCAGAAAAACAATCCTGAACCGAAGGGGGTCACAACAAAACAAGGAGAAAACAAACACAAGAGCACCCTGTCCAAAGACCAGGACGGCTCAGGTGCCGCATGAGCATGCCCGAGGTAAAACAACGCCCGAGACAGCTTGCGAAACGGTGCAGAAGTAACACCAATACCGAAAGCAAACTGCAGCAGTTCCTCCAACGCCACACGACGCACGCATAACGCACGCATTATGACAACCTTAGAAAATTTTTTAGTGAGTATAATTGGACAGACTTGTTGCTAGGCAAGGAAGTGAATAAGATGTATGTCAAGTTTTGTGAAATATATGATAAAGGCACAAAAACATTTATACCAAAACAGAGATGCAGAACTAGGAAACAGGACTGGTTCAACAGAAATTGCGAGAGGGCCAGAGACCAAAAGACACAAAAATGGAATCAATACAGGAAGAGGCCAAACCCCCAAACATACCAGCGATACAAAGATGCGAGAAACAAATACACGGCAGTGAGGAGAGAGGAATAAAGAAATTTTGAAAAAGGGATTGCAGACAAATGTAAAACAGAACCAGGTCTATTCTATAAATTCATAAACAACAAATTGCAGGTAAAGGATAATATTCAGAGGTTGAAAATGGGAAATAGATTCACGGAAAATGAAAAGGAAATGTGTGAAACATTAAACGAAAAGTTCCAAAGTGTGTTTGTACAAAATGAAATCTTCAGGGAACCAGACATAATAAGAATTCCAGAGAACAATATAGAGCACATAGAGGTGTCTAGAGACGAAGTGGAAAAAATGCTCAAGGAGCTAAATAAGAACAAAGCAGTTGGTCCAGATGGAGTTTCACCATGGGTTCTGAGAGAATGTGCACCTGAGCTCAGCATTCCACTTCAACTGATTTTTCAGGCATTCCTGTTTACAGGCGTTGTAGCTGATGTGTGGAAAAAGGCTAACATAGTTCCAATCTACAAAAGTGGAAGCAGGGAAGACCCCCTTAATTATAGACCGGTATCATTGACAAGTGTAATAGTCAAAATATTGGAAAAAATAATTAAAACTAAATGGGTAGAACACCTGGAGAGAAATGATATAATATCAGACAGACAGTATGGTTTTCCATCTGGAAGATCCTGTGTATAGAATTTACTTAGTTTCTATGATTGAGCAACAGAGATATTACAGGAAAGAGATGGTTGGGTTGACTGCATCTATCAGGACCTAAAAAAGGCTTTCGACAGAGTTCCACATAAGAAGTTGTTCTGGAAACTGGAAAATATTGGAGGGGTGACAGGTAAGCTTCTAACATGGATGAAAAATTTTCTGACTGATAGAAAAATGAGGGCAGTGATCAGAGGCAATGTATCGGACTGGAGAAATGTCACAAGTGGAGTACCACAGGGTTCAGTTCTTGCACCAGTGATGTTTATTGTCTATATAAATGATCTACCAGTTGGTATACAGAATTATATGAACATGTTTGCTGATGATGCTAAGATAATAAGAAGGATAAGAAACTTAGATGATTGTCATGCCCTTCAAGATGACCTGGACAAAATAAGTATCTGGAGCACCACTTGGCAAATGGAATTTAATGTTAATAAATGCCATGTTATGGAATGTGGAATAGGAGAACATAGACCCCACACAACCTATATATTATGTGAGAAATCTTTAAAGAATTCTGATAAAGAAAGAGATCTAGGGGTGGTTCTAGATAGAAAACTATCACCTGAGGACCACATAAAGAATATTGTGCGAGGAGCCTATGCCACACTTTCTAACTTCAGAATTGCTTTTAAATACATGGATGGCGATATACTAAAGAAATTGTTCACAACTTTTGTTAGACCAAAGCTAGAATATGCAGCGATTGTGTGGTGCCCATATCTTAAGAAGCACATCAACAAACTGGAAAAGGTGCAAAGACATGCTACTAAGTGGCTCCCAGAACTGAAGGGCAAGAGCTACGAGGAGAGGTTAGAGGCATTAAATATGCCAAAACTAGAAGACAGAAGAAAAAGAGGTGATATGATCACTACATACAAAATAGTAACAGGAATTGATAAAATCGATAGGGATGATTTCCTGAGACCTGGAACTTTAAGAACAAGAGGTCATAGATATAAACTAGCTAAACACAGATGCCGAAGAAATATAAGAAAATTCACTTTCGCAAATAGAGTGGTAGACGGTTGGAACAAGTCAGGTGAGAAGGTGGTGGAGGCCAAGACCGTCAGTAGTTTCAAAGCGTTATATGACAAAGAGTGCTGGGAAGACGGGACACCACGAGCGTAGCTCTCATCCTGTAACTAAACTTAGGTAATTACACTTAGGTAATTACGATACTAGGCAACAGTATTCGGCATTAGATGACAGTCCTGAAACAGCCACGAGAGAAAGGACAAAATAACCTTAACCAAAAGCGAAGTACAGCGATGGACAGACAAAAGGAAGAATAGGAAGCACCGCCAGGAAACTTCATACTGCCATAGAGACAAAGCCCGGAGGTGGGACACTATCAAAGAAGCCACCTGATCACCATACAGATGGTGATAGACTCGAGTAAAAAATACCAGACACGAAGACTCGAGAAGATCAAACCAGTCTCGTAAGGGACCAGACCAACCTGCTGAAAGAGGCGGAGCCACGGGAAAACCTCTGGGTTCAGACAACAATCAAGCAGTGCCTGAAACCATGGCTGGGCCGGCCACCACAGGGCCAAAAGGACTACTAGCCCCTAGTAAGTCTCCAAGCGAGCTAGGACCTGGAGCAACAGCTGTGAACACGCCAGGAGCCAGGTTCAACCCGAATGGGAGACAACGAAAGCGGTAACTGTGACACCCCACAATAAAACTGAGCCAGTCCCTGAACCCCGGATGAATAAGGACATGCCAATACGCACCCTTGAGGTCCAGGAACACCATCCAGGCATCCCGCTCCAACAGCAGCCTGACCTGAGACAGAGTGATCATCTGAAAGACGGGGCAAGACATCCAGGGGTTTAGATGGTTCAAGAGTTCAGTCCAGAATAAACCGCAGGTCCGCACAGTCCTGTTTCGGAACTGGAAACAGGTGGGGAAACCCACCTGAGAGACTTTGTCATTTCGACCACGCCATTTTCGACCACGCCAAAGCACACCCACTCTGAGACGACCCGACAGAGCACAGGAGAAGAAGCCTGCCCCGTCAGACCCGAACTCCCCGAAAAAGGAGGGCCACCCAACGCCACCTCAGGCCATGGGAAACGACCCAAAAAGCCCACAAATCGTGAGACCAGGCACGAGCAAACAAAGCAAGCCTCACCCTCCCCCATTGCCCCCGCCAACGGGGCGAAGCGCGAAATGGCCGATGCCCCTTACGAGAACCCGACCAGTGCACAGAGCGATCACGGCGCCGACCAGACAAAGATGGTTCCGTAGGTGGCCACAAACAGGTGCCACAAACTGGCACCTGTGGCCCACCTTGACGAGCGGAACCCCAAAACCTGGCACAACCCCTCCAGGAGGAATCCCCTTCCCATCTGGGACCCCCAGAGAACCAGCAAGTTGGACATCAGACGACAGCTGGAAGAAGCCACCTGCAGATACTTCTCCACCACAGAGTCCGCAAACAGCAAGGGACAAAAGGGCGAAGACAACCTAAGAGCAAATTCCAAGGAGGGCCCAAGCAGATTCCAAGGAGGAAGCAAGCACAACCTGTGGACAAGCAAGATGCGCAGTGAAAAACCGCGACACCACATCCCTCAGGATCAGCGCAAATGACTTCAGAAGCGCAGACGACTCACAGGCAGCCAAGACCAAGACACCAGACCCGGGAACGACCCCAAGCTTGTCAACATCCTCCACAAGCCAATCTGAAGACAGTTCCAGGAGGGAAAAGAAATGCAAAACCGAAGCCAGCAAGCCATGAGCTCGCAAGTCCTCAGCCACAAGCGCAGTCGAAAGGGTGGGAACCTTCACGTGAAGCTGAACCGTGCCCACATCCCGCAGAAGGGCAGGAGCGAACAAGCACTCATTAAGGTGCTCGAAATCGCCCCCCTTTCCCCAGGAAAACCTGGACGATCGTTAATGCCTCATGCCACTCAAGTGTGTGAGTACAACAGAAAGCACTTCAAACATCCAACGACAACAACAGCCAGTCTGCAAGCCAGGACGACTCCGGAACCTCATAACGGACCCAGTATGGAGACGAAGATCCAAACCTGAAGGAAGATGAATCCATCATAGAGGCATAGTCCGGGTCGCACAGGAGGTAAGCCATAATGGCCACCCGAGTCTCGGAATGCGAGAAGCGGGAGGCCGAAAACCTCCAGAAAAACAGAATCAAAGGACAAGCAGGGACACAGAACTGAGCCCGAGGAGAAGCTGAACCCAAATCCAACTCATACGCAGAGGGAGGGATAGGAAAACTCCACTCCTTGTAACAAAAAACCCCGCTCAGAGGGTTTGAAACCCAGGCGGGGTCCAACGGGGCCCATGGCCTCCAAGTCAGCTCCTCCCCAACCCCAGGAACCTCCACGTCAGGCCCCAGGGGCGATTCTGCCTCCAAATCCCCAGCCTCACAAGAAAAACCTGGGGCAGCCGGAAAACCGGGAAGAGAAGAGGCCCACTGTTCAGACCCCTAACGCTAGGCTGGAGGAAGGGACTCGAATGCCTCTGTTGCCTTCCCAGAGAGGGCAACCCTCAAAACTGCCCGAGTCTCAGAAACCTCTAAACCCTGCCCCGACTCTGTAGCCCTCAGACGCTTTGGAGCTGGAAGCAAGGGGGAGGACACAGAATGAAGCCCAGCAGGGGAAGACCGAGGGAGGGGGATGCGAACTGAACCAAGGCCGAAGCGGCCAACACCCTCAAGTCCAGGTCCCTATAACCCTCGGGGCATCCGGGGAAGCAACGAACCGAGAACGTTGCCACAACCTAAAGCGAGTATTCAATGCCTGAGCCGTCTGCACTCAAAGAATGTCATCAGTGGATTGGGTGAATTGAGTTACAAACAAGCAACAATGCTCACAGGACTTTGGGGTCAAAGGTGTCACCAACCCAACAGGCAGCATGACGGAGGAAAAAACAATGAGTGTCGCCGAGGGAACAGAGCAACCCTCAAACTCGCACAAGGTGAGATAATTCCCAGGAGTCGCATCTATCTGACCCCGTGTGCCCCCGTCAGGATTCCCAGGACCCTTATACTGGTATCGCTAAGGGTAAGCCCAGGCGAGGTACTGCTAACTGGTGCCCAAGTCTACCAAACAACCTGCTAAAGCTGAACCACCGGGATGTATCACCTCACGGGGCTAAGCAGGAGGTACATGGGTACCTCGGTTAAAGAGTTTAATCCGTTCCTGGAGACAGCTCGTAACCCGAAAACTCGTAAACCGAAGCAAATTTCCCCATAAGAAATAATGGGAAATGAATTAATCCATTCCTGACTACCCAAAAACCTCACCACACTAAATTTGATACCTAATTCATCGAAATATACACTACAAAACTATGTTTTGTAGTGTATATTATTATTATTACTATTTAATATTACTTACCCTTACTGATGACTCCTGTTGGCATATGGAAAATGGTGAGGAGGGGGAAGGAGGAGAGGTGTTACTGTTTGGAAGGGGAGTCCCCTTCCATTATAACATCAGGCAGTGAGGACTTCTCTGGTGTGCACTCTCTGGCACGTTTTGCCTGCATACCACTAGGACTTGCTGGTGGCTCACTGCTTGCTTATCTTACTAAGAATCTATCTAAAGACACTTGTTTTTTCCTACATTTTAACACTTGTCTGTAGTAAGACATCACATTGTCATTTAAAAGGTCATGCAACGGCCTGCTACAGCATTATCTGGGTGAGTTTTTTCAACAAAACTTTGCAGTTCTTCCCATACTTCACACCTTTTCTTAATGAGGAAGGGACATCCTCTACTCACAACTATTTTCTTAGGTTGAACCTTACCACTGGCTTTCTTGGGACCCATTGCGAGATATATAATAACAACTTTTATGTTTAAATGGCCAAATATCCAACAAAACACTGTAAATCCTGGTGAAGAATTGAGGTGGGATAGTCACTGGGCGCGAGGCACTGATAAACTGAGCGGCGATCGCGGTGCCACCACGCATTAATCGGCCCGTACGCGTATCAATACCCTCATATCCTGAGGCAACCCTTGTATCCCGATACAAATTTTCCGAGCAAATCCTGCTCATAACCAGAAAAACTCGTAACCAGGGGCGCTCGTAAGCTGACGTACCACTGTACCACTGAACACAGGTCAAAACCCTAAAATAACAGGGAGCAATGGACACAAAGACAGACCCCTCTACCAAGCAAAAACAAAAATGAGGAAAAACAAAAAACAAGTTTTTCTTGTGAGGAAAGCCTCACAAGAGGGGTAACGTACCCAGGAGGAACAGAACCCGCAGCTGTAATAGGTGAAAACTAGCTGCACAGTACCCCACACCTCACTAGTGCAAAAAACTACCACTTACCCCAAGATAAACAAGGGAGGAAACCCCCCCCCCCCTCAACACTCAAGACAGTCAATCATCAAGCAGCAAAAGACCACAGAGGTAGACCTCAAGGTAACTTGTGGAAGAGAACCCCAAGCCCCATGGGCAGTACTTATAGGGCACTCGGGGAAGGGAACCCTAAGCACATGTAGCCCGAGTACCTGTGAATATTACTCCCAGCTCGCAAGCCCCTGTAAGAGCAGTACTTAACGTAAGGCACAGCACAACATGAGAGAATCTGCAGCTGGAGCCACACGACCAAGCCACAATCATATCAGCCAAGAACTGGTGGTTGGATCGCCGGCGCGGTAGGTCTGGGGCTCCACCATTCCCCCTCCTGAGGAGGGGGGAGCTGCGCAGACATGCGGCGCAGCTCGTATGACGTCATGCTCATTTGCTGATTTTTGTTTGGGGAGTTCTGTCCACTTGTTTGTCAATTTTCGTCATTTTAACCAGAATAGGGGTTTGTTTTGAGGCGCTTACCTTTCTGGGTGCCTGGCCTGGTCGATGGCAGACATAGAATGCTCCAAATCACATGTGCATTTCTATAGGCCATTGCTCCTCGTGCCTCTCTGAGGGGGGCCAGGTTCTGGCTCGTGGTCCCTGGTAGGCCTAGAACTCCATATACACTGATTGATGCCAAAGTCTAATGATATACATATCAGCCTGGGTAGCTCCAGGGAGCCAAAGAGGCTCCCCCCAGAAATTTATCTGAAAAACCGGGACTCAAAGGATGCTGGGGCAGGAAGAGGAGCATAATTGCAACCTCAGTGATGTTCACTCAAGGCAAAATGTTTGAAGTGCTGTGGCTAGGAAATTGAGGAGGGAAATGCACAGTACCCTGATGGTGTGCAGGTGGAACTAATGAGCAAAATGCTTCAGGACCAGGTGCTTTAGTTTATTTCAGGGGTTTGTTGGTTTGTTTCCTATGTTCTGTTTACCTTGCAGATTGAATGTTTCAGTTCACCCACCTTTCTGGTGACTTTTTCTTAATAAGGATGATAAACGATTCCCCTGTTCCTTGTGCCTCTTTAGATAGGGCCAGGTTTTGGCCTCTAGTCTCCAGTAGGCTTACAATGACTAAAGAGTCTGCCATGGACTGAATTAGGTGGAGCTATACTGGTAGCTAGCACCAAGGAGCCACCAATAGGAGCCCTTCCAGAAAAGAGGCACAAGACAAGCTGCCCAAAAAAGAAAAGAAGCCTTGACAAAAACTCTAAAAGGAGGGAAATAGCTGCTAGCCAAGGGGAGATCAGGACCTCAAACCTTTAATTACCTCAACTGTTCCAGGAATAACCAACATCTCTTAGTTGAATGAAGTAGCAGCTCTGGTTACAGATAGAGGGGCGTAACCCCAATAAACACCGAGTGAGTTAGTAAGGTGGGCTGCTTGTCAGTACCCTTGGTGATTTGGGTGGCCATCTCATGGTATTCAGATGCATTATGGTTAGTGATGTTCATCTATGGAAACAAACATTTGCCTTGTTTACATCATGGATTATTTTCCTTTCAGGAAATAGTTTGTTTTGTTCCACTTAACCTTTCTGGTGGTATTTTTTTTTTTATTTTGGGTAGGTTTATGATATCCAAGCCTCATGAAGAGTAGTAGATTATGAGCCTAGATGGCGTTTAGTCCAGCATGGGACTCAGAGCCCTGGTGCAATTCTTAAAACAGCTACACTAGCACTGAGAAGGCTCCCAGAAATGCTTCCTTTTTTCTGATATTTGTTTAATTTATCTTTTAAACTCCTCCCCTTATCTAATATTTTCCATTCCTATTTAGTCTCATCATACTCCTGCAGGTGATGAGTCACAATAACGTGGGTAAAGTATGTAGACCAGACCACACACTAGAAGGTGAAGGGACGGCGACGCTTCGGTCCATCCTGGACCATTCTCAAGTCGATTCAAATCGACTTGAGAATGGTCCAGGACGGACCGAAGCGTCGTCGTCCCTTCACCTTCTAGTGTGTGGTCTGGTCAACATCATACACCTTTTTCTTGGCCGATATTGCTCCTTCACTTTGTATCCATATATCCTGAATCTCTTTCTTGTCATTAACTGCTGTCACTTCTTTATCACCCCAAGCGTTTCCTCTTATTAATCTACTGATTTGTACAACATTGTACACCTGCATAGAATACCCCAAACATTAATGTTCATTGTCTCTTCCCTGAAGATCAATATCAACTCTCCCTTGTAATCATTATAGCTATCTTCACTATTACTGTATTGTATTATTTTTGTGTACCTGTATAATGAACATGTACCTTACAATGTAGGCTAATTATTTACAGGTCAAACGGTTTACCTTTTCAAGGTTGTTATTAACATCATAAAAATCCTTTGCATCTGGGTGCCAGGCATTAAAGATAGCACCCTGACCAATGCCAAGCCTCATATCCTTTAGTAGAACACGTATCAGCCACTTCTGTTCTGTAGCCGTCATATTACGTAGCATTGTCAGAAGTGAGCGCTCAACGTCATCTGTGGAATTTAGAACATTAACAGTTTAAAACTGCCTCTCCAATATTTCATGGGTTACATCTAACTACAGCTGGTTCAACACATAATAAATGGCAAAAAAAAAAAAAAAAATACAGCATTGAATGTAATGAAACGCCATTTTCTGGGTGAGATTCGGAGGCTCCCCGGAGCTATACCAGGCTGATGTGTATATATATTAGACCGTGGCAACAGTCAATCGAAGGAGTTCTAAGCCTACCGGGGACCAGAGCCAGAACCTAGCCCCCTCATAAGAGGCATAGGAGCAATGGCCTAAAGACACCCCCAGTGTAATTGGAAGGAGTCTTAGTCTGCCATCTACAAGGTCAGGCACCTAGAAAGGTTTGAATTCCAAAACAAACTACTGCTGATCATATAAACTGCAAACCGAAAGCCGAACTAGCAACAGAACTCCCAAATCAAAGCCAAGGAAACAAGTATGACGTCACCACAAACGCCGCCCACTCCGTCTGCGCAACCCCCCTCCCCAGGTGGAGGACCGGGGGGGTTATCCCAGACCTCCACACCGGCAACTTTCCTCAGTTCAGAGGCTGAGTATAAAAAAATGCGAAAAACCGCCGACCGGAGGGAGGGAGGGATGCCGGGGAGCCTCCGAGTCTCACCTAGAAAATGGCATTTCATTACATTCAAAGCTGGTTTTCTGTGGAGAGCCTCTTCGGCTCCCCGGAGCTACCTAACCAAAGACAAAGAAAAGGCGGGACTTACCCGGGAGGCAGTCGTCACTCGTTCCTCCACTCAAAGTCGAGACAAATGGCTGCTACCTGCAACCAAGGCTACACACGCCTGAGAAGGCCCTGTAACAAATGAGATACCGTGCAGCCAGGAACCTATTCAACATCCATAAGCCCCATGCCCGAATGTCAGCCCAGGACATATTCCCAAAAACAGCAGCCAAAGCCGCGAACTTACGAACATCGTGGGCACTGGGATAGACCGCAGGCTGGCTGGACCGAATAATCCTGCGGACAACCTGGGAGAACCGTACCTTGGAACAGGGAAGAAGAGAAACCGGCTCACCCAAAGCGTGTCCCCTGCCACGGAGGCCGTGGCACGCAGATACCGGCGAAGAGCCGCAACTGGACACAAAACACGATGCACCCCCAGCCGAACCAACCAAGCATCAACAACCCAAGGACCCCTTTGGAAAGCAGCAGACTGATTCTTCACCATAAAAGAAAGAGAAGGTTGCAAATGAACAAAACGACCACCAGGACCGAAAGAATAGAAACCCCTGCGCCAGAGGAGAGCATGAAACTCCCCGACCCAACCCCCAGAGGCCAATGCCCTTAAGAAAAGAACCTTAGAAAAACAGTCCTGAACCGAGGGGGCCATCACAAACTGAGGAGAAGAGAGAAAAGAGAGCATCCGGTCCAACGACCAGGACGGCTCAGGCGGCGCATGAGCAGGCTGGAGGTGAAACAACGTCCGAGAACGCTTGCAGAACGGAGCAGAAGAAACATCCATCCAAAAGCAAGCTGCAGCGGCTCCGCCAGCGCTGCACGAAACAAGGGAACAGTATTTGGCACAAGATGACAGTCCTGAAACAACTAAGAGAGAAAGGACAAAACCTGATCAGAATCGAAGACAACCTACGAAGAGACAAAATATTGCTGAAAGATCCGCCAGGAAATTTCATACTGTCATTTAGACGAAACTCGCAGGTGGGACACTATCAATTAAGCCACCTGATCACCATACAAGTGGAGATACACCCACGTCAAAGACACCAGACGCGAAGAGTGGAGGAGAAGATCGAACCAGGCACATAATGGACCGGACCGATCTGCTGAAAGAGGCGGAGTCGCAAGAAGACTCTTGGGTTCGGACATCGAGCAAGAAGCGCCTGAAACCAAGGCTGGCCCGGCGACCAAGAAGCCAACAGGACTACTCTCCCTTGGCAAGTTTCCAACCAAGCCAGGATCCAGAGCAATAACCTGACCGGAGAGAAGAGGTACAGGTAACTCCTCCTCGACCAGTCCAGTCGAAAGGCATCGACCCCGATGGCCTCGCAGTTTGGGAAGGGGGCCTCATAAACTGGAAGACGCCTTGACCACGCCAATGCAAATAGGTCCACCTCTGGGCGCCCATACGTCCGGCAGAGCCAACTGAACTAGTTGGCATCGACCGTCCATTCCCTGGAATGGGGAATGAACTGAGACAGGCCATCTGCCAGGACGTTTGACACCCCCTGAACATGAACCGCCAGGAGAGCCAAACTCCGAAAATTCAGCAGACGAGTCACCCGAAGCGACCAGCCCCAAAGAATGAAGGACTGCATCAAATCCTTGTGGTTCGGGCAATGAACCACCGGGGAGCAGTCTGAAAGGAGTCGGATTGTTGCTCCTCGAGCGACCCAAATCCTCTGAAGTGAATGCCACACTACCGCAAACTCCCTCGCCATGCTGTGAGCTCGACGGAAGGACAGACCCCACTGACCCTGGCCGGGCTGGTGAGCACTTGTCATAAAACCCCAGCTGAGAGACAAGGCATCCGTGAACACATGGAGTGAGGGCTCGGAAGGTGCCACGGCACAGAACTCCGAAAAACCCACAGAGGAAGTCAGCAATGCAGCAGACGACACAAAACTCCCGGGATCCGAACCCATTGATCGCGAGAGCAGCAGAAGGGACGACCTTGAAGAAACTAGAACATCCGCCGAAGCCGGATCCGACCCGATGGGTAGACCAGCACGGCGAAGTTCAGGCTCCCGCACAGCCACTCAAACAACTGACAAGTGACCCAAGTGCCCTCCAAAAACAGCCGGAGGAGAGACAAGGAAGCAGTCCGAGAGTCCCACACCAGACCCAGCCAAATCCGAACCTGAGAGGGAACCAAAAGGGACTTCCTCCAGATCACCATGAACCTGAACCAGGCGAGCTGGGCTAGAAACATATCCCTGGCGAGCAGACACGCGAACTGGCCGGGAGCCCACATCAGCCAGTCATCGAGGTAAGCCAGAACCTGAACCCCTAACAGAAGCAAACAGATCACCACGACCCGGTAAGGCGTGTGAACACTCGAGGTGCCAGATTCAAGCCGAGTGGAAGGCAATGAAGGTGGTAAGCGGGTCGCCCCATGACAAAACCGAGCCAGTCACTGAACCCCAGATGAATCGGGACGCATACAATAAAATTATAAAACCAAAACAAGTCCCGGAAGACCCAAGACACCATCCAGGAACACGTTGCCAAAAGCAGCCGGAAACGAGACAAAGTGGTCATCCGGAAAGAGGAGCAAAAGACCCAGGGATTCAGACTAGACAAGTCTAGTATGAATCACAGATCCGCACAGTTCTGTTTCGGAACTGAAGACAGGTGAAACCCACCTGAGGGACGTTGTCGTTTCGACCTCACCCAAGCGAACCCACCCCCGGATGACCTGACAGAGCACAGGAGAAGAGGCCTGCCCTGCCAGCCCTGATCCCCCCGAAGGAGGAGGAGCGACCCAACGCCACCACAGGTCGGAGGAAACGACCTGAAATGCCCACGAATCGTGGGACCAGGTGAGAGAAAACAGCGCAAGCCTCCCCCCCCTATCGCCCTATCAATGGGGTAAACTGCGAAAGGGCCGACGACCCCTATGAGAGCCCAAACAACACTAAGAGCGATCACTGTGCTGACCAGAACGCCGACAGCTCCAGAGGAGGTGCCGGCCCCGAATCTGGCACTACTGGCTTACAACAACCGAAGGAACCCCGAGACCTGGCACGACCCTTCCGGACAGGACCACTATGACAGCAACGGACAAAAAGGTGATGAAAATCTAAGAGCCAGGGCCCAAGACTATTCCAAAATTTTGGACGAACAACGCCTGTCAGCACACGAGGCGAGAAGTGAAGTACAGATGCCACCTCCCTCAGAAACGGCGCATACAACTTCACCAAAGCAGCCGGCGCCTGAGCTGCTGAAGCAAGCACACCGGACCCTGGCCCGGAACCCAGCTCCTCCACACCCAGCACGGGACAGTCCGAAGACAGCTTCAGCAGGGAAAAGAAACACAAGACCGAAGCCAAGTGCCCACGGGTGCACAAATCCTTGGCCACCAGGGATGCCGAAAGGGAACCTGCACGTGAAGCCGCACCTGGCCGACATCATAAAGAAGGACAGGAGCAAACTAGCACACCATGAGGTGCTCCAACTCACCCCCCAGGAAAACCTGAACAACCGTAAGCAAATCCCGCCATTCAAGTGCGCATTTCGACAGGACGAATGCCAAGCCCCCCGAAGAAAAAAAGGCAGCCTGCCAGCCAGGAAGACTCCGGCACTTTGTAACGCACTCAATAAGGAAAAGAGGAGCCCAACCTAAAAAGAAGGCTTCATTATCGAGGCGTAATCCGGGTCACTCAGAAGTTAAGCTGCAAGGGGCCTCCCACACCTTCCTTTGTAGGATGCGGAAGCCAAAAAACCTCCAGAAGGAGGGAACCGAAGAACCCAAGGAAACTCAGACTCGGACCCGAACCCGGGAACGAGTCGAACTCGTACAGGGAGGGGGGAAAGGAAAAAACCCCTCCCCCTGTAAGAACAAGCCCTGCATGGAGGGTACCAAACACCCAAGCAGTGACAGGTGGGACTCAGGCCTCCCCCCAAGTCAACTCCTCCCCAACTCTGGAATCCTCCATGTCAGGACCCGGGGCCCAAGCCGTCCTCCAAACCCTCTGCCTTTGGAGAAAAAGCAGAGTCCACCAGAAAAGCAAGGATGAAGGGGGCCCACTGGCATGGCCCAAAAGCTCTGGCAGGAGGACCAGGCTCGAATGCCTCTGCCGCCGATCCGGAAAGGGCAATCCCCGAAGCCACTCGAGTCTTACTACAGTATAATTCAGCGGGGCAGCTGCGGGGCATCCGGAAAGGCAACCAACCTCGCACGTTGCTGCAACTTAAACCTTGCATGCAATGCTAAAGCTGCCTGCACTCAAATATCAGTCTCAGTGGACTGGGTGAATGGAGTACAAGCAAAGAATACCACTTGCAGGACTCCGGGTCATAGGTGTCACTGACCTCAACAAGCAGCGAGGCGGAGGAAGATGGTGATTGTCACCCTAAAACAGGGGGACAGAGCAACCTTCAAACTCGCACAAGGCGAGGTGGGACTCAGAGGTCTCCTACATTTCACCACTGAGCCCCAATTAGGGTTTCCAGGGCCCTTAGGCTGACTGCTAAGGGAAGCCCAGGCGAGGTACTGCTAACTGGTTATCCCAGAGATACCAAGCAAACAATCTAAAAACTGAAACCCTGCAACGTGTGCAAGCACGGGGACCTAGTGGAGAGCCTCCAAAAACTTACCTGTGGTCCTACCGCCACATCTGGCAGATTCCCGCCAGGCAACACAAAATAAAAACAAATGAAAAACCCCGCAAAAGCACAACGTCTCCAGGAGAACAGAACCAGTTGCTATGAGTATATCAGACAGCTGAACAGTACCTCGCGCCCCAGTCAGCGATGAAATTATGTCCTAACCCAAGGGAAATAGGAGTGAGAACCACCCCAGCTGAACCCCCAAGGGCGGGCAATCACCAAGCAGCGACAGAACCACACCGAGGTAGCTGCTGCTGAACAGCTCATGGAAGATAACCCTGAGGCCGCAAAGGCAGTACTTACAGGGCACCTAGGGAAGGCGACCCTAGGTGCATGCACCCCCAGTACTCTTGTGTTATGTCTGGCTCACACACGCTGGCTCAAAACAGAGCAACAACACAGCACTGCGCAAAGAGTGGAGTCAGAGCGATCGATCGTCACCAACACAACAGCCTCTTGAACTGAGGAGAGTTGCCGGCGTGGAGGTCTGGGACCCCTCCCCCCCCGGGCCCCTCCCGGGAAGGGGGAGTTGTGCAGACAGATGTGTGGTGTTTGTGGCGACGTCATACTTGTTTCCTTGGTTTTGATTGGGGAGTTCTATTGCTAGTTTGGTTTTCAGTTTGCATTTTATTTAATCAGCAGTAGTTTGTTTTGGAATTTCTACCTTTCTGGGTGCCTGACCTGGTAGATGGCAAACAAAGACTGCTTCCAATTACACGGGGGTGTCTTTAAGCCATTGCTCCTCGTGCCTCTGTTGAGGGGGCCAGGTTGTGGCTCTAGTCCCCGGTAGGCTTAGAACTCCTTCGATTGACTGTTACCACAGTCTAATATATACACATCAGCCCGGTATAGCTCCGGGGAGCCGAAGGGGCTCTCCACAGAAACTGCATTGAATGTAATGAAATACCAATTTCTGGGTAAGCCCCGGTGGCTCCCTGAAGCTACTACTGTATACTGATATAGTGCCAGACTACAAAGTGCCATCAGTTGCGTAGTTCTTATTAGTCTACCAGGGACCACAAGCCAGGAACTGGTTTCCTTAGAGAGGGCAGGGAGAAGTGACACTATAAATAATTTTATATAAATTTATTAATGTCTACCACCACCAAGGGAAGGCACCCAGAAAGTCAGCGAAGCAAAATAGATTACTGCTTGGTTAGAAATGAGATCACAGCCTCAAAACAGTCAAATGAACCTCCCCCAAAATATAAACAAACAATCAACAATTCGTGAAAGTGCAAGCTAGTTCATTACCCCACCTCCATCACATGGGGGTAGAGGGAGGTCTATTGGGTCAGCTGGCTGCTCCACCACCAGTCCTTATGATGATGGAACAACCCCCCCCCTCCACGAAAAAAAAAAACCTGGGAAGAGAGGGTGTCAGGAGGGCCACTGGGGCTCACCCAGAAATTGGCAAATTATTACATTCAATGCTAATTTTCTGGGGGAGCCCCTTGTGGGTTACTGAAGCTAACTACCCACAGAGAAGAAGTAAAGGGCACTTATCTGGGAGTAGGAAGCACCACAGGTATTAAGAGAAAGAAGAAACCAATGGGCATTTCACACAACCCATGGCCACACACGACCACTGAGGACCAGGAGCGTTCACAAGATACCTGACCACCAACATCCTGTTTGACTGCCAAAACCTCAGTACCCGAATATCAGCCCACGACATAATTGCAAAAACTGCTGAAAGCATAGACTGCAGTGCATATGTACTCTATGTGCATAGAGTACATATGCACTTGATGGGCATGAGGGTAAACCACAGGTTGGTTAGACTTTATGACACTGCAGATGACCTGAGAAATACAAATCCTGGAATAGGGAACCAGGGAAACCGGATCAACCCACAAGGAGTTCACCTCAGTAGAACCGGTGTCTGGTGGTAAAGCCGCCACCACCAGACACACCACTTGATGCACCCTTGGTCATAATAACAATGCATCCACCACCATAGGGCTCTTCCAGAAACCAACCGACTCATTATTCACAAGAAAAGAAGGAAATTAATAGTGCCAACCAGGGCCAAAAGAACAAAAATCTTAGCACCAAAGAAGAGCATGAAACTTCCCCATCCAACAACTGGAATCCAGAGAAAGCAAAAACAACACTGAAAACATTCCCAAACCAAAGGGTTTGGGCCAACCAAAAGGACGAAAGAAAAAACCAGCATTGAATGTAATGAAACGCTATTTTCTGGGTGAGCCCCAGAGGCTCCCTGGAGCTTATCAGGCTAATATATGTTATATTAGCCCGGGACATTAGATATGGAGTTCAGACCTACCAGGGACCAGCGCCAGAACCTGGCCCCTTCAGAGAGGTTTCAGGGAGCAATGGCCCTGGAAAACCCCCTTGTGGTTGTGGGTTTCCCTTATCTGCCATCGACCGGGGTTAGGCACCCAGAAGGGTAAGCATAACAAAACAAACCCCACATGGTAAGAAACTAAAACAAAAAACCAAACAGAGAGGTAGAAACTCCCTACAATCCTAAGGAAACAAGCAAACATCACACTTTACTGCCGCGCCGCTCGTCCATGCAGCCCTCCCCTCCCCAAGAGAGGGAGGGGGGTGGCCCAGATCTCACTGCGCTGGCTGCTTAGCACCAGTTCGAAAGCTGAGCTTCAACCAATGCGAAAAAGCTGCCGACCGGTGGGAGGGAGGGTTGCCATGGGGGCCTCTGGGGCTCACCCAGAAAATAACATTTCATTACATTCAATGCTGGTTTTCTGTGGGGAGTCCCTACGGCTCCCTGGAGCTACATACCCAAAGAGATGGAAAAGAAAGGGCTGACCCAGGAGGCAGCCGCCACAAACTCCGCAACGCGAAGTCGACACAACAGGCAGCAACCTGCAACCCAAAGCAACACAAGAACGCACAGGAGCAGACATGATCACAAAATAATGGGCGGCCAGGAACCAGTGCGACCCCCAAATCCCCACACCCGAAATGAGCCCAAGACGGCACCAAACACAGCAGCGAAAGCTGCAAACGTCCGAACGTCATGGGCGCAAGGCTAGACCACAGGCTGGTAGACTTAAGAACCCTGCAGATGACCTGGGACACCTGAGCCCTGAAGCAGGGAACAAGGGGAACCGGATCAACCCAAAGCGCATCCCCAGCCATGGCAAGCAGGTAACGGCGAAGAGCCGCAACTGGACACAACACATGACGCACCCCCCGGCCGAACCAACCAGGCATCAATAACCCATGGACCCCCTGGAAAGCAGCCGACTCGGCCATCGCCAGAAGGGTGTAGAACGGCTGCAAACGTACAAACCTACCACCAATACCAAAAGAGCAGAAACCCCTGCGCCGGAGGAAAGCCGGAAGCTCCCCGACCAACAAGCAGAGGCCAATGCCAACAAAATATGGCATTTGAAAAGTAATCTTGAACTGAAGGGGCTACCACAAACTGAGGAGAGGAAGGATAAGAGAGCACCCTGATTAATGACCAGGACAGCTCAGGTGGCACATGAGCAAGCCAGAGGTGAAATAAAGCACGAGAAAGCGTGCGGAATGGAGCGGATGTGACGTCCACCCCGAACAAAAGCCGGAGCGGCTCCGCCAGCGCCGCACGATACGAGGGGACAGTAAGAAGCATCAATTAACGGTCCTGAAAACCAAGAAAGAACAAGACAACCTGATGCCAAAGAGAAGACAACCTACACAGAGCAAGAAAATGGCGAATAGAAACGCCAGGAAGCGTCATACTGTCGCCGAGACGAAGCTCGCAGGTGGGACACCATCAATGAAGCCACCTGATCACAATGGAGATGGTGATACACCTGCGTCAAAAGACCAGACACAACGAGCCGAGGAGAAGGCCAAAGCAGCCACGTACAGGACCAGTCCGACCTGCCAAAAGAGGCGGAGCAGCAGGAAACGCCCCTGGTTCGGACACCTACCAAGCAGCATCTGAAAACAAAGCTGGGCCGGTCACCAAGGGGCCACGAGGACTACTCTCCTTGGGAAGGACTCCAACCGACTCAGAACCCGAAGCAACAGCTGGACCGGGAGAAGAGGAACAGGTAACTCCACCTCGACCAGTCTTGCTGAAAGGCATCCACTGCGAATGCCTCGCAGGTGGGGAAGGGCGCCACATAGAATGGGAGACGCCGAGACCACACCGACACAAAGCTGTCCATGTGCGGGTGTCTGTACGTCCAGCAGAGCCAACAAGTCAGCGACAACCGCCCATTCCATGAACAGAGGCATGAACCGAGACAGGCAATCAGCCAGGACGTTGGACACTCCCCGGACATGAACCGCACGGAGAGCCAAACCCCGAGAATCCAGCAGATGAGCCACTCAAAGGTACAACCCCAAGGAGGCAATGACCGAAGAGAACGCCCGTGGTTCCGTCAATGAACCACCAGAGAACAGCCCGAAAGGTGCCCAATGAAAGAGCCCCAAGTAAGCTGAACCCTCAGAAGTGCAAACCAGACAGCCACGAACTCCCAAAACGTGCTGTGAGCCCAACGAAAGGACGGACTACACCGTCCCTGGCCGGCCTGGTAAGGGCAGGTCACAAAGCCGTGACACAGCCGAAACAAACATCTGTTTCCCATTTTCAATCTCTGGATATTATCCTTTACCTGCAATTTGTTATTTATGAATTTGTAGAATAGGCCCAGTTCGTTTTACATTTATCCGCTACCCCTTTTTCAAAATTTCTTTCTGCCTCTTTCCTCACTGCCATATAGTTGTTTCTCGCATCATTGTATCGCTGGTATGTTTGGGGGGTTTGGCCTCTTCCTATATTGATTCCATTTTTGTGTCTTTTGGTCTCAGGCCCTCTCGCAATTTCTGTTGAACCAATCCTGTTTTCTGGCCTTGCATCTCTGTTTTGGTATGAATGTTTGTGTGCCTTCATCGTATATTTTGCAAAATTTGGCTTACATTTCATTTACTTCCCTGCCAAGCAACAAGTCTGTCCAATTACACTCATTAAAAAATTTTCAAAGTTCCCTATAGCGACCTCTCTTGAAATCGAATTTATCAATTGTTTCAATGTCCCCATTTTCTTCTAGATGATATCTTAAAGCATATTTAATGTCTAACAGGACGTGATAATTCTTTCCCAAGGGAGGAAGGTACTGGATGTCAAATATCTCTTCTTCTTTCCTGGCGAATACTAGATCCAATACTGACGGTACATCTACTTCCCTCATTCTTGTGGCCTGCTTGATGTGTTGATACATGAATGTCTCCAGAATGAGGTTTACAAATCTGCATGTCCAAAAGTCCTCCGTTCTTGCTTTATAGACCTCCCAGTCTATTGTTTTAAAGTTGAAGTCCCCCAGTATCAACAGTCGTGCTTTATCTTTATCTGCTTGTACAATAATATCTCTCATGACCATTATGAGGCCGTCTCGTTTGTCATCCAGTTCTTCCTTTGTCCATGTGTTGCTTCCTGGTGAGTTATAGGCATTTAAAATTATCAGCTTATCATATTGATTCCAGACTTACAATGCCATTATGTCAATATCTTGAGGGCTTTTAAATATTAACTCTCATACCTTCAGGTGTTCTTTTACCATTACAGCCACTCCTCCTCCCTTCCTAGTTTTCCTGTCACATCTCCAAACTGAATAGCCCCTTGGGAATACGACTTCATTTAATATATTTCCTTCAAGTTTCATCTCTGATAAAGCAACAATATCTGGGACCTTAAGCTGAATTATTTCTTGCAACTCCAAAGTTTTTGACCTCACTCCATTTTTGTTGGTATGTACAATTTTCAGGAACATGTTCCCTTTCCCTTTGCTCTTGACTCCCCCTTCCACGAATGATTTTGTTGCCTTGTTTTTATGTATCATTTCACAAGTTTTCCAGTCCCTGACACTTTAAAGAAAAAAGAATTTCTGTCTTCTTCATTTCTATCCCCATTTAGACGTTTTGCTTCAATTAGGTTCATTTTCAGCTTTTCTCTGTTTTCCTTTGAGAGGTCTTGTCTTATTGACCAAAGTTTGCCAACCTCATCACTCTATTTCCTGACATTTCTAAGCACTTCCATCATGTTTTTTCACTCCATTAAACATCACCCTTAACCCTTCCACTACTCAGGGGTCCTGAGGACATTTACACCCCTGTGCGCAAGAAAAAAAAAATTCAAAATTTTTTTTTCGTCTTCTAAACATGTTAATTTGTGTCCCCTGAGCACGGGAAAAAATAAAAATAAAAATCGTAGGTGACATATTTTGGGCGCAATTGACTGAGGAAGTCTGGCAAAAAGTGGGCGTTGACAGAGACGTCGTCAGACCCGGTCAGCGTCACTCGCGCTGACAGGTGGGAGTTGCCACAAAGATATTATCACTTAATTATTTCTATGTCTCTAATTGATTTTTTCTTAGTTTTTTGCAGTAATATTATTCAATAGTGTGTATTGTAATATATTTATATAATAAAAGTGGTGAATAATCGCTATACTCAAAAGTATGGTGTGCATATTAGTGATTCAATTATTATGTTCATAAAACATAAATAAATAGTTTTGCTGCTATTACACTCTATACACAGGTTATATATAAGTATCTGCATGTTTTGTTCACCATAACGAACCACTAAGTTGGTATTGAGAGTCGAAAAGCAACGAGGAGTTACTGCCACACACCAGCCAACCACTTGCTGCCACTCCCTCAACACATGCACTAAACTTTCTCCCCCAACAATACCATTTGTGGTGTTATTACACTATATACAGACGTTATATATAAGTATGTATATATTTTGTTCACCACAACTGTACAGCTAAGCTGATATAGTTAGTTCAGGCACTAAGAGTCGTCGCTATACACACAGTCAGCTGGAGGCTCCCTCACTCATTCAAGGTCACACGCACTAAACTTTCTCCCCCAACAATACTGTTTGCAGTGTTATTACACTATATACACATATTATAAATAAGTATCTACATGTTGTATGCACCGTAACTGTACACCTAAGCTTGTAGTGCGCCCAAAGAGCATAGTGGCCACCCTCTAAACAGATAGACAAATCCGCATACGACGTCACCCAAATGGCTCCTCCCAGCATAATCCTTTTGCTGTTATTACACTAATACACACATTATATATAAGTATCTACATTTGTGTTCACCATAGAGAACCACTGACCTGGTATGGTGAATGCAGACAATAACAGGTGGCCACACAGTTGGTAAACGATGCTATCTCCCTCCGTCTCTCAGCATCCCTCCTCCCCAACCCGTTCTCGCAAATTTAATAAGTCAATATTGACTTATTAAATATGTGCATAGGTGACATACTTAACATAATAGATACCCTTAAAAAGATTCATAGAAAACACCGACCTTACCTAACCTACTTAGTATGTTAAGATAACCATCTTATTGCTTCGTAATTACAGTTATTACCTAACCTATAATAGGTATAGGTTAAGTAATAATTGTAATTACGAAGCAATAAGATGCTTATCTTAAGATACTAACAAGGTTAGGTAAGGTCGGTGTTTTCTATGAATCTTTTTAAGGGTATCTATTATGTTTAGTATATCACCTATGCACGTAGTTAATAAGTCAATATTGACTTTACGAATTTGCGAGAACGGGTTGCTCCTCCCACAGCGCTAATTATTACAACAATCGTGCTATTATCCCAACCCTGGTTATTTATATCACAGTCAGGGGTCATCTGTAATATTGTCATCGCTAAATAATAACAATTATATATTTATTTTGACATTTTTTGCCGATGCTGTGGTCACAAGCTGAACAGCAATGCTGTTCGCTCATGCTGCGTGCGCCAGCCTTGGTTGCTCCAACAGTACTGTGCCTCTCACACCTGAGAATATTGCCCATGATTTAAAAAAAAAAATGGTGTCTGTTTACAAGAGCCCTGAGGAAGCTAATGTGAACCCCGTGTAGCCGCGGGCCATTTGAATCGGGCCTGGCACCCTTGGGCGTATATATACGACATGCGCACGTTGGGACATGTTACTCAGAGCGTATATATATGCCATGCGCAGTTTAGGGTTAAGAGGCGGTTCTTGTCTTTTCTCATATTTTCCTATTCTTATTAAATCACTGACATTTTCCTTTGAGTCTTCTCCTAAACCTACTATTTTCTCTTTGATTTTCATCTCTTCCATTGCTCAGTCCACCCTAGATGAAATTTTCTTCTCTAAACATACAAAAATTATTATGGACTTACTTCTATTTGCAGTGTTTTGTACCAGTTTACTGTTGGTAACCAGTTCTTTCCTAATTGCTTGCCTAATTTCTGCTTCTTGTTGGTCATTTCTGGTTTTGTGTGTGTGTGTGTGTGTGTGTGTAATTACCTAAGTAATTACCTAAGTGTAGTTACAGGATGAGAGCTATGCTCGTGGTGTCCCATCTACCCAGCACTCTTTGTCATATAACGCTTCGAAGCTACTGACGGTTTTGGCCTCCACCACCTTCTCACCTAACTTGTTGTGTGTGTGTGTGTGTGTGTGTAATTACCTAAGTGTAATTTTTTTTTACCTCGGTGTATTTACAGGATGAGAGCTACGCTCGTGGTGTCCCATCTTTCCAACACTCTTTGTCATATAACGCTTTGAAACTACTGACGGTCTTGGCCTCCACCACCTTCTCACCTAACTTGTTCCAACCGTCTACCACTCTGTATGCGAATGTGAATTTTCTTATATTTCTTCGGCATCTTTGTTTGGTTAGTTTAACCACTTAACTGCGCCAACCGAGTATTCTCTGCCGGCGGGAAACTGCGCCAACCAAGTATTTTCGGTAGGCAGGAAACTGCGCCAACTGAGAAAACCCTTTTTTATTTTTCCGTACCCATTCTAAATGTGTACGAGGTTGGTTGTGTACGAAATGGACTCTTAGGACCTCCAGTGAGAGGCAGCCATCTTGGAAAAAATTCCCAGAATGCCCTTAGGGCTCCTGGCTGGGTTAGTACTGAGTGAGCAACCATGGGTGGCGCACGCGACTCTGGCTCCCAAACACCTGTATGACGCGATGTTGAAAGATCGCGCTCTGTCAGTGAAATTCAAACCTTATTGTTTGAAGAATATAAGGGTCATAATATTGGTGAAGCTAGGCGCAATAAGGAAGAACACAAAGGTCGGATGCAAGTGATACAGCACCTATGAGGATGATACAGCGAGTGTATCCAGTTGTAGCTCTGGGGAAGGAAAACCTTCGTAAGTTTGCTCCATCAACTAAGAGTGCTGTCGATCACTCGTAGCTTTATGTAAACTGGATATAACTTAATTTTTCTCTACTACACAACACAGAGGATCGATTTTATATTAACAGGAGTTTATTAGTTGGCAAATCTTGTGAAGAGGAGTCTTTCGTGTGTGTTATTTATGCATTTTCTGCTTGAAACTTGCCGTAAATATGTCTTTTATGATATTAGAATTAGTTTTTATTTATGCATTCTCTGTTTGAAACGTGCCGTAAATATGTCTTTTATGATATTAGAATTAGTTTTTATAACAGCAAGATATAACTACATACCAGTAGTTATTAAGTAAATAAACACTGGTGAACATGAAATATAGGAGAAGGTGCCTGGTGGGAGCATTTACTATCACCAAATGCCCCACTGCACAAATGGTGTTAGGTAATAAGGGTAAAAACTTCAAAACCTTCTCTCATTGAATACTTAAACCTATAATTATGACTGTATGAAGTATTATGACCTGTTAAAAAAGAGGGGGAAGTAGGGGTCCAAGACCTCTTCCTGTTACACAATTTGGCTGTGTAACAATAAGTAATTTATTTATTTAATTATATATATACAAGAAGGTACACTGGGTTTGTGAGGATACATAGCATGGTGTTTAAATTCTTGTAAAGCCACTAGTACGCGCAGCGTTTCGGGCAGGTCCTTAACCTAACAGATAATTTTGAGTAGGTAAATTCTAGCAAAATTTATAAAATGTTTACAGGTACATTGCAAGAAAAAAATGAGATGAGAGAGATTAGTAGGTATATTAAAGCACATCAGTAGCTCTGATTGCACTGACAGTGGGATTTGTAATTTAACAAAGATTAATAGGCACAATACAGCATTTTGATAGCACATATAAGAAGACATCAATGATCACAATGGTAAAGTTGTTTAGATTAGGTAAATAAAAATTGGGGGATTGGGTAGCACTAGATACAGTGCAATTTTAAAGCACAAGGTAGGAAACTATGAAGATGAAATTAGGCACTTTTTTTTCAATGAGGCAAAGAATAAATAAATAAAATATTGTAGGCAAATATAAGAAATATAGGAATAAAAATGAGGCAAATATAGAATTTTGAATAAAGCCCAAGGTAGGAAACTATGAAGATGAAATTAGGTACTTTTTGGTTTTGTTTTTGAATGAGGCAAATGTTGGACAGCTTTTCAACTCATTAGGGAGTGAGTTCCATAGACTAGGTCCCTTTATTTGCATAGTGTTTACACAGATTATGTTTGACTCTGGGGATATCAAAGCTGTAAAAATATTGATGCAGTTATTTAAATAAAAAATATAATGAAAGAAATATTACTGGTTTACTTTTAATCTAGCTTTTTGTACTGTACAGTGTATCCAAAGACGTGAAAAAATTAAGACATAATGCACAATTTAATGAATGATTCAAAAGAAATATGACTATTACATATCAACATGAGATCTTAATGATCCATGGTTAATATGATATAATAAGGATAATACTGGTAATAACAAGATATAATTTAACATCTTTATTACTGATTTTTTTATTAACCCTTAAAGTGCGCATCACTTCATATGAAGTGTAAATCGTTTTACCAGTCAACTGCGCTTCACTTCATATGAAGTGTATGGGTACCGCGCACGATTTGAATGGCCCGCGGTGTAGCTGGGGGTCCCATACGCTGCCCAGGGGCTCTAGTAAACAGCGGCCATTTTGAAAAAAAATCCAGCTCACGCTCCGATGGCATGGGAGGCCTCAGTTTAGCGAGAGTCACCATGGCGAGCGCACGGTCAAACGCCTCACGAGCACGCATCACTCAGTCCCTCACCCCAGAGCAAATAGCCCACGAATTATTCTCTGAAGGTGAAGAAAGTGTGTTTGACGATTCAGACAACGATGAGGATTATACACAGTTGTCGGGAGATAGTAGCAGCAGCAGTGAAAGTGAGAATGACCGCCATGCCATGGCGAGGCCTATACGCTCTCCCATGCCTCCTCGCCCATTTTCTACCCCAATTCTACCACGACCTCACAGTTCCTGTGGATATTTTCTGTTTGAGGTTGACGAGTCAGAGGGAGGTGACTCCTTTTCTGGGTTTAGTGACTCAGATCAAAGTTTTATTGAGCCTGTGGCTGGTACCAGTGGTGTAACTGGGCGAGAAATTGTCGCGTCAGCAGCATCTCGCCCAGCCAAGCGCCACCGCATGGCACCAAGACCCTCGTGTTCACGTGCACCCACCTCACGTGCACGTAGCCGCCGTGCTTCTCGCAGACGGTATTCAGCTCCTGGTCGCCGGTATGCATCGCTTCCTCGCCATCTTTCCTCTGCATCTCGCAGGACGCCTGGTGTACTTGAGTGGAGTGATGGTGACGATTTTATTCCTAATATTCCTCACTTTGACGATAAAGATGTAGGGATTACAAACCTTTTCCCTAATCAAGGTGAGGACATGGCTGAGATGGAATATTTTACAGCATTCTATGATGAACCACTCATGGAATACATTGTACACCAAACGAACCTGCATGCTGCTTACCTGATTGAGAGGGAAATCACAGAATTTTCACGACTGCAGCGTTGGAAAAATACCACAGTGGCGGAAATGTATGTGTTTTTGGCACTCTGTTTGTTGATGAAGCACTGTCACAAACATGCAATAAATGACTATTGGAGCAAGGACAAGACAATACCAACACCTTTATTCGGGAAATATATGTCACGAGACAGGTTTCAGATACTCCTCAGGTGTCTACATTTTGGAAGTGTTCAGGACCGAACACCTGATGATAGACTGTGGCGAGTGAGGCACTACATGAACGATGTTATTGGAAAATTCAGAGATTTTTACGTACCAGCACAGAAGCTGGTGGTTGATGAATCTCTCATACTTTTCAAGGGACGTGTTCCATTCAAACAGTACATTCCCTCAAAACGAAACCGATTTGGCCTGAAATTTTTTGTTCTTTGTGATTGTGAGACAGGATACGTGTTACACATGATTCTGTACTCGGCTAGTGATGTAGACATTCCCGGTAACGACGAACATGGATTCTCGGGGAGTGTAGTGAAGACCATCATGGCTCCGTGGATGAACAAGGGACACATTTTATACACAGATAATTACTATACAAGTCCCTTGCTAGCTCGGTTCTTGCTAGAAAATAGAACCGGATTGGTTGGTACAGTAAAGCCACAACGAAGGGAAATGCCTGTGTTTGACAACGACATTGCAGTTGGTGAGTGTCAGAGAAGGAAAAGTGATAACATTCTGTCAGTTCGGTGGAAAGACAAAAGAGAGGTGAACTTGTTGACAACAATTCATGATGGAACAATGGTGAACAGTGGGAAAGCGAGCCATAAAACAAACGCACCACTATATAAGCCAGACTGTGTTTTAGACTATAATATCAACATGCGGTTGATTGATAAATCAGACATGATGATTGGCACTGCAGAGTGTGTGCGGAAGACATGTAGGTGGACGAAAAAAGTGTTCTTCCATCTTGTGGACATGAGCATGCTGAACTGTTTCAACATGTACCTTGTGAGAACTGGACGTAAGCCCACTTTCCGTGACTTTGTATTTGATGCTGCAATACAGTTATTAGGAAAGTTTGCAAAAGATGTCCCAGGTATTCAGCGGCCCATCATAAACCCACTGTTGCAGCATGCTGGTACTCCACGCCTCGCTCACACTGAAGGCTTCCTAGCACACAAACTTAAGTATTTGCCACCTGGTGTGAAGCATGCAATAGCCCAACGTGATTGCTTGGTGTGTAAAACAACGACACGTAGAGACAAGAAACGGAAGCTTGTGCAAACATGGTGTGAAACGTGTGGTATCCCATTATGTGCTGTCGACTGCTTCAATGACTACCACAGTCTAGAAATCTTCTAAGTGTGCTTCAAAGTGTGGATAGCGTGTGCGAGTGTGTAAATATGTAAACATATAAGCAGAACATATAATATAATAGACTGTAATGACATATTATATTGCCGTAATTGAAAACATTTGTGTGCGCCTGTGTATACTCAAATATGCAACAATTATTGATACAAAATATGTTCAAACAGTATTTGAAACACAATTAGTGAAAAAAAATTAGATAAAATGCGCTTAGACATTGTAAATAAATAGCGCGAAAATATATTTGTGGCAACTCTGGCTGTTTGAGGACCGCGCGCAACATCTCCCGGGCGTGTACTGCATGAGCGACCATGCAGATTGTGACGTCATCGCAGAGCTTCTCGGCTCTATTGCAACAAAAGTAAGTACAATAGAATTTTTTTTTTATTTTTCCCGTGATCAGTGAACAGAACTTAACAGATTAGCAAAAAAAAAAAAAATTTTTTTTTTTCAAAATGACATGCGCCTGTGTGGATAGCAGGATATTAGACCCCGAGCATGTTAAGGGTTAAGAAACTTAGGTATACAAAGCATTGTTCTGCTTCCCTATTCTATATGGAAGATTACACAGTGTAGGTAAGAAACTAGCTGTAAGTTCATCCAATACTCCCATCCCACAGGATGATTAGGCATACATGGAATCAAGGGAGAAAATACTAGCCTCAATACAAAAAACAAATCAACTCTGACTAAATAACTTCACGAATTTCACAAGAGGTAAACACTGAATCATGGAAACATTATATTATCATTACTCTTACCAGTGTCAACAAGACTTCTACAATGGTTTCTACAAAGACTACTACAAGGTTTCTACAATGGGGCCCAAGTCCCCCAAGTCAGCTCCTCCCCAACCCCTGGAGCTTACACGTCAGGCCCCGGGGGCGAGTCCTCCTCCAAAGCCTCGGTCTCACAAGAAAAATCCTGGGGCAGACGGAAAAGCAGGAAGAGATGAGGCCCACTGGTCAGACCCCGATGCTATGGCTGGAGGAAGGGGCTTGAATACCTCCGTCGCCTCCCCAGAAGGGGCAATCCCCGAAACTGCCTGAGTCTCAGAAACCTCCAGACCCCGCCCCGACTCCAAAATCCTCAGACACTTCGGAGCCGGAAGCAAGGAGGAGGAGACAGAATGAACCACAGCAGGGGAAGAACGAGGGGAAGGGTGCAGACTGAACCAAGGTCGAAGCGACCAACACCCCCAAGTCCGGGTCCCTATACGCAAAGCGGGGCAGCCTCGGGGCATCCGGGGAAGCAACCAACTGGATCCAATCATGCAACGCCGGAGCCGCCTGGGCCCGAATAATATCATCATCAGATTGGGTGAATTGAGTCACTAACAAGCAACAATGCTCGCAGGACTCGGGGTCGAAAGTGTCACCAACCCAACAGGCAGCATGACGGAGGCAAAAACAATGAGCGTCACCCTGAGACATGGGGACAGAGCAACCCTCAAACTCACACAACACGAGAGGAGACCCAGAGGTCACATCCATCGAACCCGTGCACCTCTGCGGGGATTCCCAGGGCCCCTAGACTGGAATTGCTAAGGGTAAGTCTAGGCAGGGTACTGCTAACCAGCGCCCAAGTCTACCAAACAAACTGCTAAAGCTGAACCTACGGGACGTATCCACTCACAGGGGCAAAGCATAGGTGCCACCAAACACAGAAGGTCAACATCCTAACTAAACAGGGGCAAGGGACACAAAGGCAGAACCCCCCTACCAGGCCAAAATGAAAAGTAAAAGAAAAAACCCACAAGAAGATAACGTACCCAGGAGGAACAGAGCCGGCTGCTGTAATAGGTGAAAACTAGCTGCGGAGTACCCTACACCTCACTAGTGCAAAAATTACCTCTTACCCCAAGGTAAACAGGGAGGAAAACCCCCAACACTCGGGGCGGTCAATCACCAAACAGCAAAAGACCACAGAAGTAAACCCAATGCTGACTTGTGGATGATAACCCCAAACACCAAGGGCAGTACTTACAGGGCACCCAGGGAAAGAAACCCTAAGCACATGCAGCCCGAGTACCTGTGAATATTACTCCCTACTCACAAGCCACCGTAAGAGCAGTACTGAATACAAGGCACAGCACAACAAGAGAATCCAGAGCTGGAGCCACCCAACTGTGCCACAATCACATCAGTCTAAGAACTGATGGTTGGATCGCCGTTGCGATGGGTCTGGGGCTCCCCCTTCCCTCTCCCGGGGAGGGGGAGCGGCGCAGACAAGCGGCACGGCTCGTGACGTCATGCTTGATTGCTTGTTTTCATTTGGGGAGTTCTTTCCACTCATTTGCCTATTTTCGTTGTTTTAACCAGAATAGGGATTTGTTTTGAGCCGCTTACCTTTCTGGGTACCTGTCCTGGTCGATGGCAAATATAGAATGCTCCAAATGACATGTGTATTTCTATAGGCCATTGCTCCTCGTGCCTCTCTGAGGGGGGCCAGGTTCTGGCTCGTGGTTCTCGGAAGGCCTAGAACTCCATCCACACTGACTGATGCCAAAGTTTAGGGATATACATATCAGCCTGGATAGCTCCAGGGAGCCGGAGGGGCTTCCCCCAGATAAAGGCTTTTTACAGGGTCCCATACAAGAGGCTGTTCTGGAAACTGGAACATGCTGGAGGGGGTGACAGGAAGACTTCTGACATGGATGAAAAATGTTCTGACAGACAGACAGATGAGGGCGATAATCAGAGACAATATATCTGACTGGAGGAGTGTTACTAGTGGAGTACCACAGGGTTCAGTTCTTGCACCAGTAATGTTCATCGTCTATATAAACGATCTACCGAAGGAATACAGAATTATATGAACATGTTTGCAGATGATGCTAAGATACTGGGGAAGATAGGAGATGAAGACAATTGTCATGCTCTTCATACTGATGTAGATAAAATAAGTGCTTGGCGTGTCAAATGGAATTCAATGTGAATAAATGCCGTGTTATGGAATGTGGAATCGGAGAAAACAGACCCCACACAACTTACAAATTATGTGGCGTAGAATTAAAGAACTCTAATATAGAATGAGACCTAGGGGTGGTTTTTGATAGTAAATTGTCTCCAGAGGAAACCGGAAAGAACACTGTGAGAGGAGCATATGCATCACATTCCAACTTCAGACTTGCTTTTAATTAAATGAATGGTGAAATACTAAAGAAAATGTTCATGACTTTTGTGAGACCAAAATTGGAATATGCAGCAGTTGTATGGTGCTCATACCTCAAGACACAAATAAATAAACTGGAAAAGGTAAAAAGGCATGCTACAAAATAGCTTCCAGAACTGAAAACAATTGTTACGAGAAGTGACTAGAGGTGTTAAACAGGCCAAAACTAGATGATATAAGAAAAAAACCTGAATGTAATGAAACGCCATTTTCTGGGTGAGTCCCGGAGGCTCCCCGGAGCTATCTCAGACTGATATGCTAATGTCAGACTTTGGCATCAGTCATGTGTATGGAGTTCTTAGACCTACCGGGGACCACGGCCAGAACCGGGCCCCCTCAGAGAGGCAAGGGAAGCAATGGCCTATAGAAGCCCCCGTGTGGTTGCAAGCATTCTATGTCTGCCATCGACCGGAACTGGCACCCAGAAAGGTAAGCGCCTCAAAACAAACCCCTATTCTGGTTAAAATTGCTACCAAAAGCCGAACTAGTGGATAGAACTCCCCAACCGAAAAACAAGCAAACTAGTGTGACGTCACACACCGCCGCGCCACTGTCTGCGCAGCTCCCCCCTCCCCGGGAGGGGGAAGGGGGAGCCCCAGACCCCCCACGCCGGCTACCCACACCTCAGTTCTTGAGGCTGGATGTCAAAAACGCGAAAAAACGCCGACCGGAGGGAGGGAGGGATGCCGGGGAGCCTCCGGGACTCACCCAGAAAATGGCGTTTCATTACATTCAACGCTGGTTTTCTCGGGGGAGCCCCGTCGGCTCCCCGGAGCTAACTACCCACAGATGGAAAAAGAGGCACTTACCCGGGAGGCGGTCGTCGCTCACTCCTCAACTCGAAGCAGAGACAACTGGCTGCAACCACCGACCCAAAGCAACACAGGCCCGACGGGGCTCAGGGACATTCACAAGGTAACGAGCAGCGAGGACCCTGTTCGACCGCCAAAATCCCTGCACCCGAATATCAGACCAAGACATATTCCCAAAGACGGCAGCAAGAGCCGCGAACTTACGAACATCATGGGCACGGGGATAGACCGCAGGCTGGCTGGACTTAATAACCCTGCGGACGACCTGGGAGACCCGAACCCGCGAACAGGGAAGAAGGGAAACCGGATCAACCCACAGCGTGTCCACGGACACAGAAGCCGTGGCGTGCAAATAACGGTGAAGCGCCGCAACCGGACACAAAACATGATGCACCCCAGGCCTGACCAACCAAGCATCAACCACCCATGGATCCCTCCAGATCGCAGCAGTCTCATTCTTCGCCAGAAAAGAAGGAGACGGCTGCAAACGAACAAAACAATCACCACGACCAAAAGAGCAGAAACCCCTGTGCCGGAGGAGAGCATGAAGCTCCCCTACCCGACCTCCAGAGGCCAAAGCCAACAAGAAAAGTACCTTGGAAAAACAATCCTGGACCGAAGGGGTCACAACGAAACGAGGAGACGAAAGGAAAGCGAGCACTCTGTCCAAAGACCAGGACGGCTCAGGCGACACATGAGAAGGCCGGAGGTGAAACAATGCACGAGACAGCTTGCGAAACGGCGCAGACGTAACATCAATACCGAAAGCAAGCTGAAGCAACTCCGCCAGCGCCGCACGATACGAAGCGACAGTGTTAGGCATAAGATGACGGTCCTGAAACAACCACGAGAGGAAGGACAAGACCACCCGAACAGACAAGGAACTAACACGATGAAGACGCAAATAGAAATGGAAGGACCGCCAGGAAACTTCATACTGCCGCCGAGAAGAAGCCCTCAGGTGGGACACCAACAAGGAGGCCACCTGATCACCATAGAGATGCTGATAGACTCAAGTAAAAAAACCATACGCGAAGACTCGAGGAGAAGATCGAACCAGCCACGTGACGTACCGGCCCGATCTGCTGAAAGAGGCGGAGCCGCGGGAAAACCCTCAGGTTCGGACACCGAGCAACCAGCGCCTGAAACCAAGGCTGGGCCGGCCACCAAGGGGCCAGAAGGACAACTCTCCCCTGGTAAGTCTCTAAGCGAGTCAGGACCTGGAGCAACAGCCGAACCGGGGGAAAGAGGTACAGGAACCCCCACCTCGACCAGTCTAGCCGAAAGGCATCGACCCCGACGGCCTCGCGATTGGGGAAGGGCGCCGCATAAACGGGAAGACACCGCGACCACGCCGACGCGAAGAGGTCCACCTCGGGGCACCCAAACGTCTGGCAAAGCCAACGGAAGGACTCGTCGTCGACCGTCCACTCCATGGAGAGGGTAACAAAGCGAGACAGGGCGTCGGCCAAGACGTTGGACACGCCTCGTACGTGAACCGCCAGGAGAGCCAAACCTCGAGAACTCAGCACACGAGTCACCCGAAGCGACCAACCCCAAAGAGACAAGGACCGCATCGAACCCCCGCGGTTCAGGCAATGAACCACCGGAGAGCAGTCCGAATGGAGCCGAATCGTCGATCCACGGGCCACCCGAATCCTTCCCAGAGCAAACCACATTGCCGCGAACTCCCGCACCGTGCTGTGAGCTCGACGGAAGGATGGATCCCAACGCCCCTGGCCGGCCTGGTGACCACTGGTCACAAAACCCCAGCCGAGAGACAACGCAGTCCAGTGTACACATCGAGCGAGGGCTCGGGTAGGCGCCAAGGCACTGAACTCCAAAAAACCTGAAGAGGAAGCCGGTGACGCAGCAACCGACGCAAGGCCCCCGGGGGTCGAACTCTGCGATCGCGAAAGAGGCGGAAGGAACCAGAACAGCCGTCGAAGCCAAACTTGACCCGGCGGGTAGACCACCATCGCGAAGATCAGGCTCCCGCACAGCCCCTCGAGCAACCGCTGGGTGACCCGAGGGCTCTCCAGAAACAGATGAAGGCGGGACCGCAGCCACAGGAGAGACTCCGGAGGGAGAGACAAGGAGGCGGTTCGAGAGTCCCAAACGAGACCCAGCCAAGTCCGAACCTGAGAGGGAACTAGATGGGACTTCCTCCAGTTCACCAAGAACCCGAACTCAGCGAGCTGGGAAAGAACCAAATCCCTGGCTAGCAAGCAAGCTGACTGGCTGGGAGCCCAACCCAGCCAGTCATCGAGGTAGGTCAACACCCGAACACCTAGGAGACGCAAACGAGCCACCACAACCCGTGCAAGGTGCGTGAACACGCGAGGTGCCAGGTTCAACCCGAACGGGAGACAACGAAAGCGGTAACTCAGACGCCCCACAACAAAACCGAGCCAGTCCCTGAACCGTGGATGAATCGGGACATGCCAATAAGTGTCCTGGAGGTCCAGGGACACCATCCAAGCTTCCGGCTCCAAGAGGAGCCGAACCTGAGACAGCGTAGTCATCCGAAAGGAGGGGCAATGAACCCAGGGGTTCAGACAGGACAAGTCCAGAATGAACCGCAGGTCTGCGCAGTCCCGTTTCGGAACCGGAAACAGACGGGAAACCCATCTGAGGGACGACGTCGTTTCGACGATGCCCAAGCGTACCCACTCCAAGACGACTCGACAGCGCAGGAGAAGAAACCTACCCAGCCAGCCCCGACCCCCCAAAGGGGGGAGGGGCCACCCAACGCCACCGCAGGCCGCGAGACACGACCCGAAAGGCCCACGAATCGTGGGACCAGGCGCGGGCAAACAGCGCAAGCCGCCCCCCCATCGCCCCGTCAAGGGGGCAAACCGCGAAAGGGCCGGCGACCCTTACGAGACCCAGAACCCCGCACAGCGCGAACACCGCACCAACCAGACGAGGGAGGGTCCGCAGGAGGAGCCAACCCCGAACCTGACACCAGAGGCCTACCACGACGAGAGGAACCCCGAGCCCTGGCACGACCTTTCCGGGAAGACCCACCCCGGGACCCCCGGAAAACCAACAAGTCCGACATCGGACGACAAGCCGCCGACACAGCCTGAATAAACTGCGCCACGGTCGACTCCTCAAACAGAAGAGGACAAAAAGGTGAAGAACGCCTAAGAGCCAGAGCCCAAGCAGATTCCACAGAGGAACCCAGCACCGCCTGCCGACACGCGAGACGGGAAGCATAAAACAGGGAAACCGCATCCCGCAAAATCGGCGTGAACAGCTTCAACAAGGCAGCCGACGAACGCGCAGCCGAGGACAAGGTGCTGGACCCCGGGACGGACCCAAGCGTCCTCACATCCTCCACGAGCCAATCCGAAGATAGCTCCAGGAGGGAAAAGAACCACAAGGCCGAAGCCAAAAGGCCCCGGGCGCGCAAGTCCTCCGCAACGAGTGCTGCCGAAAGTTAGGGAACCTGCACATGGAGCTGAACAACGCCCACATCGCGGGGAAGGGCAGGGGCAAACAAGCACTCATTCAGGTACTCAAGCTCGCCCCCCAGGAAAACCTGAAGCATCATGGAAGCTTCCCGCCACTCCAGCGTGCGGGAACGACAGAAGGAATGCCAGGAATCCAGAACAAATAAGGGGCAGTCTGCTAGCCAGGATGACTCCGGAACCTCGTAATGGAGCCAGAAAGGGAACGAAGTCCCAAACCTGAATGCAGACGGATCCATTTCCGAGGCATAATCCGGGTCACGCAGGAGGTAAGCTGCAAAGGCCACTCGCACCACACCAGGTTGGATGCGATAAGCCGAAAACCTCCGGAAGGACGGAACCAACGTACCCGGGGGAACACGGAACCGAACCCGGGGAGGGGTCCGACACCAAGTCCAACTCGTACGCAGAGGGGGGAAAAGAAAACCCCACTCCTTGTAACAATAAGCCCCGCTCAGAGGGAAGAAAAACCCAGGCGGGGTCCAGCGGGGCCCAAGGCCCCCAAGTCAGCCCCCCAGCCTCGAGGTCCTTCACCACAGGACCCGAGGCCGAGTCCTCTCCCCAAGCCCCGACCCCACAAGACAAGGACGGAGCAGCCGGAAAAGCTGGAGGAAGGGGGGCCCACTGGTCAGACCCAGAAGCTTCGGCCGGGAGACAAGACTCGAATGCCTGTGCCGCCCCCCCGGAAGGGGCACCCCCCCGAAGCTGCCAGAGTCTCGAGATCAAGTAACCCCTGCTCCGTCCCCAAAACCCTCAGACGCTTCGGGGCCGGAAGCAGAGGAGGGGGGGGGGGGACCAGAACGAACAGAAGGGGAAGGACGAGGAGGTGCAGACTGAACTAGGATCGAAGCGACCCCCACCCCCAAGTCCGGGTCTCGAAAAGCAAAGCGGGGCAGCCCCGGGGCATCCGGGTGAGCAACTAACCGAGCGCGTTGCAACAGACGAAACCTAGACTGCAACGCACGCGCCGCCTGTACCCGAATAGAATCATCAGAGGATTGGTTAAATTGAGTCACAAGCAAGCAGCAACACTCACAGGACAAAGGGTCGAAAGTATCACCGACCCAACAGGCAGCGTGGCAGAGGCAAAAACAATGAGGGTCACCCTGAGACAAGGGGACCGAGCAACCCTCAAACTCGCACACAGTGAGTGGGGACTCCGGGGTCACATCCATCGGACCCACGCGCCCCTAGGGGATTCCCAGGGTCCTGAGCGTTTACTTTAAGAGGACTCGTGCTCAGGTAGTCCCAGGCAGGGTGCTGCAAACCGGCGCCCAAAACTACCAAGCAAACTTCTATAGCTGAACCCCAGGGACGTGTACACTCACATGGACCTAGCAGGGGGCGCCACCGAGGAGAACAGTGGAAGGGCAAAAACAAACTGAATAAAATGACAGAACCCCCCACCAGGCAAAAACAAAAACAAAAACAAAACCCTGCAAGAGGACAGCGAACCCCAACGAACAGAGCCAGCCGCGATGTCGGGAATACAAGCTGAGCAGCACCCTGCGCACCTACCAGTGCAAACTGCCTCTTACCTGCCGGTAACAAGGGAGAACAGAACACCCAAGAGCCCAACAGGCGGACGAAAAACTGAAAGGTAAAACGGACCAGCAGAGGCAGACCCCGAGGAGCCTGTGGAAGGTGGCCCCAAGCCCCAAGGGCAGTACTTACAGGGCACCTAGGGAAGGCAGCCCTAGGCGCATGCAGCCCGAGTACTGAAGATAACTCCTGGCTCTCGCACCCACAAAACCAACACCACACGCAAAGCATAGTGCAGTAGCGGCACCGGAGCCAGAGCACACGACCATCGCCTATAGTATCAGCCTCAAGAACTGAGGTGTGGGTAGCCGGCGTGGGGGGTCTGGGGCTCCCCCTTCCCCCTCCCCGGGAGGGGGAGCTGCGCAGACAGCGGCGCGGCTGTGTGTGACGTCACACTAGTTTGCTTGTTTTCGGTTGGGGAGTTCTATCCACTAGTTCGGCTTTTGGTAGCAATTTTAACCAGAATAGGGGTTTGTTTTAAGGTGCTTACGTTTCTGGGTGCCTGTTCCGGTCGACGGCAGACATAGAATGCTTCCAACCACACGGGGGCTTCTATAGGCCATTGCTCCCCTTGCCTCTCTGAGGGGGCCCGGTTCTGGCCGTGGTCCCCGGCAGGCCTAAGAACTCCATACACATGACTGATGCCAAAGTCTGACATTAGCATATCAGCTTGGGATAGCTCCGGGCAGCCGACGTAGCTCCCCCCCAGAAAACAGCGTTGAATGTAATGAAACGCCATTTTCTGGGTGAGACCCGGAGGCTCCCCGGAGCTAAACCAGGCTGATCTGCTAATGTCAGACTTTGGCATCAGTCATGTGTATGGAGTTCTAGGGGCCTACCGAGGACCATGGCCAGAACCTGGCTCCCTCAGAGAGGCAAGGGAAGCAATAGCCTATAGAAACCCTCGTGAGGTTGGAAGCATTCTATGTCTGCCATCAACCGGGTCAAGCATCCAGAAAGGTAAACATTCCAAAACAAACCCCTATTGTGGTTAAAATTGGTACCAAAAGCCGAACTAGTGGATAGAACTCCCCAACAGAAAACAAGTACACTAGTATGACGTCACACATCACCGCGCCGCTGTCTGCACAGCTCCCCCCTCCCTGGGAGGGGGAAGGGGAAGCCCAAAACCTCTCACACCGGCTATCCACCCATCAGTTCTGAGGCTGGATGTCAAAACACGCGGAAAAAATGCCGACCATGGGGAGGGAGGGTTGCTGGGAAGCCTCTGGTTCTCACCCAGAAAATGGCGTTTCATTACATTCAACGCTGGTTTTCTGGGGGAAGCCCCATCGGTTCCCCGGAGCTAACTACCCACAGAGGAAGGTTAAAGGGACGAAACCAGGAGGCGGTCACCACACACCCCTCAACGGAAGCGAGACAACCGGTAGCAAACGCCAACCCAAGGCGACACAGCCCCGAAAAGACCTGGGAACAACATGATACAACGAACAGCTAGGCCCCCATACGAACACCAAAAGATCCATACCCGAATGACAGCAAGGACATGCCGTCCAGACAGCAGCAAAAGCAGGGAAGCCACAAACGCCACGGGCATGGGGAAAGAACACAGGCAGGTTAGCTGCAATAACACGGAGGACAACCCAGGACACCTTCACCCGCGAACAGGGAAGAACGGAACCGGATCAACTCAAAGCGCGCCCCGGACATAGAGGCCGCGGCACGCAAATACTGTACAGTGGACGGCCGCCACTGAACACATAATACGACGCACCCCAGGCCCGACCAACCAAGCACCAACAAACCAAAGACCTCTCCAAAATGCAACAGCCCTATCCCGTGCCAGAAAAAATGGGAGACGGCAGCCACTGAACAACCAAAATGCCAAGACCAAAGGAGCAGAAACCCCTGCGGAGAAGAGCAAGAAGTCCAGCGACCCGACCCCCAGAGGCAAATACCAACATGAAAAAAAGCCGTCGAAAAACAAACCTGAACCGAAGGGGCACCACCAACCGAGGAGAAGACAGAGCATGCTGATCAGAGACCAGGACGGTGCAAGAGGCGCATGAACAGGCCGGAGGTGAAACAACGCATGAGACAGCTCACTAACAGTGCAAAAGCAACACCAAGACCAAAAGCAAGCCGAAGCAGCTCCACCAGTGCCGCACAAAACGTGGTGACAGTATGTGGCATGACGACGGCCCTCAACCCCCACCAGAAAAACCAAGCCGACGCTAACAACCGCAGCCACCTAAGAAGGGGCAGGAGGAAAAGGAAGGACCGCCAAAATACCCCATACTGCCGCCAAGAAGAAGTATGCAGGTGGGACACCAACAACGAAGCCACCAGACCACCAACCGGAGGCGAGACACGCGAGGCAGAACGTAATCAGCCCCGACAAGGCTCATCCGAGCCCCAGGAAGAGGCGGAGCCGCGGGAAGATCTCAGGCGCGACCACCAAAGAAGCCCCAGCCGGCAAATAAGGAGGTGGAACGTCTGCCGAACAGAAAGCTTCCCAATGCGAGCAAGCCCACCAGGAGATCGGAAACAACGGGTCCAACGTGAGACATCGCAAGACCCTGAAAAGCCAACAGGCAGGGCAAGCCAGGAAAACCAACGAAGGTGTAAGGGTTGCCAACAGAACAGTACCCGAACCAAGGGGTACGAGCAACGAAAACAGACCAAGACACATAAGCGCACCATATTACACAGGCTGAAGGAACGCCCAAGAAGCCATGGAACGCACGAAGAAAACCCCTGCAGCAGAGGAGGAAACAAAGGGAATGCACAAGGAAGGGAAGCAGCGGAAACCGACCCCCCCATACAGCAGCAAGTGCAAGCAAAACCGAGCAAAGGAAACTGGAAAATATTGTAGGGGTGACAGGTAAGCTTCTAACATGGATGAAAAATTTTCTGACCGATAGAAAAATGAGGGCAATGTATCGGACTGGAGAAATGTCACAAGTGGAGTACCACAGGGTTCAGTTCTTGCACCAGTGATGTTTATTGTCTACATAAATGATCTACCAGTTGGTATACAGAATTATATGAACATGTTTGCTGATGATGCTAAGATAATAGGAAGTATAAGAAACTTAGATGATTGTCATGCCCTTCAAGATGACCTGGACAAAATAAGTATATGGAGCACCACTTGGCAAATGGAATTTAATGTTAATAAATGCCATGTTATGGAATGTGGAATAGGAGAACATAGACCCCACACAACCTATATATTATGTGAGAAATCTTTAAAGAATTCTGATAAAGAAAGAGATCTAGGGGTGGTTCTAGATAGAAAACTATCACCTGAGGACCACATAAAGAATATTGTGCGAGGAGCCTATGCCACACTTTCTAACTTCAGAATTGCTTTTAAATACATGGATGGCGATATACTAAAGAAATTGTTCACAACTTTTGTTAGGCCAAAGCTAGAATATGAAGCGGTTATGTGGTGCCCATATCTTAAGAAGCACATCAACAAACTGAAAAAGGTGCAAAGACATGCTACTAAGTGGCTCCCAGAACTGAAGGGCAAGAGCTACGAGGAGAGGTTAGAGGCATTAAATATGCCAAAACTAGAAGACAGAAGAAAAAGAGGTGATATGATCACTACATACAAAATAGTAACAGGAATTGATAAAATCGATAGGGAAGATTTCCTGAGACCTGGAACTTTAAGAACAAGAGGTCATAGATATAAACTAGCTAAACACAGATGCCGAAGAAATATAAGAAAATTCACTTTCGCAAACAGAGTGGTAGACGGTTGGAACAAGTTAGGTGAGAAGGTGGTGGAGGCCAAGACCGTCAGTAGTTTCAAAGCGTTATATGACAAAGAGTGCTGGGAAGACGGGACACCACGAGCGTAGCTCGCATCCTGTAACTACACTTAGGTAATTAACACTTAGGTAATTAACACTTAGGTAATTAACCTCATAACACGATAGAGGTGGGTCCCCAGAATGATTCTAGCATGGGTTGGACACTCCTATGAGTGGGACTGGAAGGGTCGAAAAGGGACAGTTACCGGTGTGCCGACGGTCACATATTTGTACATAAATATACCTAAATAAAGACAGGTATATAAGTACCTCCGCATCCAGCACCCGACAGAAAGACGCCAGACTGCAGAAACTCACCTGTCAAACGGAGGTACGAAAGTGACACGACCCAACAGTGCCACGAAGATCCCGGGAGCACCGCCAGATGAAGAAGCCAGAGCCGGACACGCAGGAGAGCAGGGTAGAGGCGAAGGAGGAGGCATACAACCATGACACTGGGAAAACCTCGGCGTCCTCCCAACAGCTGTAATCCAGGACACCCCCGGAGCGACGGGGAACATACCAGAGAAAGGAAAAGAGCAAGAGGCGAAGCACCCGATAAAAAAAGGCGCAAAACACCAGCACTGAAACACACCATCCAGACCAAAACAAACACCCACGGCGCATGCGCAGGACACGCTGGCCGAACCGCACAACCCACTCTGCAGGAAGGCGCCAACTAGGACTACAGCACAAGAAAAGTAGCCAAACAGAACGCAACCCTAGGGAACCGCTAATTAGAAAAAACAACCCATCACATGGGACAGGAGCCAAAGGAGTAAGGAGCGACAACATAACAGGCCAACGTAGCAAAGACAAGAAGCCCAATGGGAACTAAACCGAGCCACTAGGAGCCCAACTGGGCTACAAGTAGCCCAATCCGCAACCCGGACTAGGAGCCGACAGACGTTGCAATAATATGGGAAGTAGCAAAAACCTACTCGAACCCTCGAGAACACAGAAGCAAACACCAGTCCTGAAGGCACACAAAGGAACAGTCGCACCCGAGACCAAAAGTCATGTAGAACCCCAATAACGGGGAAGCATGACGAAGATATCCTGTCCCAAAAAAGGGGAAAGCAACAGAGCAGAGCACCCACCTACAGGACGGAACCAACCGACTCAAAGGACAAGGAACCGAGCCCGGGGAGGGGCTGACGCCAAACAACTCTTACGGCAAGGGGGAGGAAAAACCCCACCCCGCGTAACCGCAAGCCCCGCCTAGAGGGTAAAAAAAAAAAAAGCAAGGTCCTACGGGGCCTGAGGCCCCCAAGTCAGCCCCTCCCCAACCCCGGGAACCCACAGGCCCCGGGCCGAGCCGTCCCCTCAAAGCCCTTACCTTGAGGTTACCTTGAGGTGTTTCCCAGGCTTAGCGTCCCCGCAGCCCGGTCGTCGACCAGGCCTCCTGGTTGCCGGACTGATCAACCAGGCTGTTGGATGCGGCTGCTCGCAGCCTGACGTATGAGTCACAGCCTGGTTGATCAGGTATCCTTTGGAGGTGCTTATCCAGTTCTCTCTTGAACACTGTGAGGGGTCGGCCAGTTATGCCCCTTATGTGTAGTGGAAGCGTGTTGAACAGTCTCGGGCCTCTGATGTTGATAGAGTTCTCTCTCAAAGTACCTGTTGCGCCTCTGCTTTTCAACGGGGGTATTCTGCACATCCTGACATGTCTTCTGGTCTCATGTGATGTTATTTCTGTGTGCAGGTTTGGGACCAGCCCCTCCAATATTTTCCACGTGTAAATTATTATGTACCTCTCCCGCCTGCGCTCAAGGGAGTACAGTTTTAGGCTCTTTAGTCGGTCCCAATAGTTTAGATGTTTTACTGAGTGGATTCTAGCAGCAAAGGATCTCTGCACGCTCTCCAGGTCAGCAATTTCTCCAGCTTTGAAAGGGGCTGTCATTGTGCAGCAGTACTCCACTCTAGAGAGCACAAGCATTTTGAAAAGTATCATCATCAGTACAGCATCTCTAGTGTGAAAAGTTCTTGTTATCCAACCTCTCATTTTTCTTGCAGTTGTGACGGCTACTTTATTGTGTTCTTTAAAGGTAAGGTCTTCCAACATGAGTACACCCAGATCCTTTACATTGCCTTTTCGTTCTATGTTATGATTTGCCTGAGTTTTGTACGTGGTTTCCATTTTTATATTTTCATTTTTTCCATAGCACATAAGCTGGAACTTATCTTCGTTAAACACCATATTATTTTCTGTAGCCCATAGAAAGCCCTGGGCCGTACCAGAAAACCGAGGCAGTCGCAAAAATACTAAGGAAGGGAGCCCACTGGCAGACTCCTACAACATGGCAGGAGGAACAGGCTCGAATGCCCCTGTCACTACCCCGGAAGGGGAATTCCCCGAGACCGCCGGAGTCTCAAAACAATCGAACCCCGCCCCGACCCCGAACCCACAGATGGTAAGGAACCGGATAGAGGGAGGAAGGGGGAAATCCAGGGGAAAGACAAGGGGACATGGAAGGAACCAAAGCAACCAACACCCCCAAGTCCCAACACAAACCAAAACGGGGCAGCCCCGGGGCTCCCGGTGAGCAAACAAACGAGAGCGTTGCCACCACCTAAGCTCAAGTGCAACACCCCTGCTGCCTGCACCCACTTAGTCAGCATACAACTGGGTAACTGAGCCACAACGAGCAACAAAACTCGCAGGATTCAGGGTCAAAGGTGTCACCGACCCCACAGGCAGCAGACGGAGGCAAAACAGAGAGCCACCCTGAGACAAGGGGTGAGAGCAACCCTCAAACTTGCTGGAAGCGAAGGGGGACTCCGGGGTCAAATCCATCGGACCCCGGCGCCCCCAGGGGTTTCCCAGGGTCTCGAGAGTTTACTATAATAGGACTCACGCTTAGGTAATCCCAGGCAGGGTACTGCTAACCGGCGCCCAAAGCTACCAAACAATTTTCCAAGAGCTGAACCCCCGGGACGTGTACACTCACGGGGACCTAGCAGGGGGAATCACCAGAATAATACTCAATACACAAGGGACACAAGGGGAGAGAACGAAGGCAGACTCCCCATCAGGTAGATAAACAAAAATAAAAAGAAAACCTAGCAAGAGCCGTAAACCTAGCGTACCCAGGTGGAACAGAGCCGGCTGCCGTATGGGTGAAAACAGGCTGCGCAGCACCCTGTGCCCCACCAGTGCAAAACTGCCCCTTACCAAACAAGGGGTAACAAGGGCGAACAAGGGAGACAAAACACCCGAGCACACAAAGGGTGGCCGAAAACCAAGCAGTAAACGGCCTAGTAGGGGCAGAACCCAAGGAACTTGTGGAAGGTGGCCCCAAGCCCCAAGGGCAGTACTTACAGGGCACCTAGGGAAGGTAACCCTAGGTGCATGCAGCCTGAGTACTGGAGACTCACTCCCAGCTCACTCACCACCTAGAAGATAGACACCACACTCTAGGTACAGTGCTGAAACAACTAATGGAGCCGGAGCACACAACCGGTACCTATAGCATCAGCCGAAGAACTGATGGGTGGATAGCTGGCGTGAGAAGTCTGGGGCTCCCCCTTCCCCCTCAATGGGAGGGGGGGAGCTGCGCAGACAGCGGCGCGGTGACGTGTGACGTCATACTAGTTTCCTTGTTTTCTGTTGCGGAGATCTATCCACTAGTTCGGCTTTTGGTAGCAATTTTAACCAGAATAGGGGTTTGTTTTGGAATGCTTACCTTTCTGGATGCTTGACCTGGTCGATGGCAGACATAGAATGCTTCCAACCACATGGGGGTTTCTATAGGCCATTGCTCCTCTTGCCTCTCTGAGGGGGCCAGGTTCTGGCCGTGGTCCCCGGTAGGCCCTAGAACTCCATACACATGACTGATGCCAAAGTCTGACATTAGCATATCAGCCTGGTTTAGCTCCGGGGAGCCGATGGGGCTCCCCCCAGAAAGGATGATATGATCACCACTTACAATAAGTACTAACAGGAATCGACCAAATTGACAAAGAGGAAATCCTGAAACCAACAACCTCACAAACAAGAGGACACAGATTCAAGCTAAGGAAACAAAGGTGCCGAAAAATATTAGAAAGCTTTCATTTGCAAAAAGAGTGGTAGAAGGTTGGATCAAGCAAAGTGATAAAGTGGTGGAGGGCCAAAATCGTCAGTAGTTTCAAAGTGTTATACAACATAGAGTACTGGGAAGATGGGCCACCATGAGCGTAGCTCTTATCCTGTAACTACACTTAGGTAATTACTCTCTCTTTGCTGTCTGCTTGCTCATTTTCTCTCTCACTTTCTCTGCTCTCTCTCATTTTCTCTCTGCTGACTCTCACTCTCTCATATTTATATATTTTCTCAAGAGTAGATTACTGAAAATGTGTTACTGCCTAGAAATCCTTAGGTTTCTTGTTTCACTTTCTAGTAGTACAGTTGAGTTCGTTCTTGACTCACAAATCAAGAATTCCGGGTTAGAATCCCAGGCGGGACAGAAATGGTTGAGTGCATTTAGCCTTAACCACTGCACTTAACGTGCCTGTAGGCACTCGAAGAGTGGTGCGCAACACGTCTCAGGGATCTTATAGGTATAGCATATGATTCAGAACTCCCACAGATACATGGGGTTCACATCAGCTTCCTCAGGGCTCTTGTAAACAGACAACATTTTAAAAAATAAAATCTTGGGCAATGTTCCCAGGTGTGAGAGCCTCAATACTGAGTGAGCAACCAAGGCTGGCACATGCAGCATGAGCTCACAGCACTGCTGTTCAGCTTGTGACCACAGCATCACCTAATAATATCAAAATATATATGTAACTGGTATTAATTAGCCATGATAGTATTACAGAAGAGCTTGAGTGTGATAATGACTGTGTACAATGTTCAAATATCAGTGAATCGATGCTGTTCACAATGTTCACAGTGCTTGCCACAGCACCACAGCATTATTTCATCCATCTAGGAATCTCCTAACAACTTCTTATGTTCCTTTACAAATAAATTTGTGGTCAATTATTCATTTACAGGGTTTAGTGACCAGGATTGTGATAATAGCAGGATTGTCGTGATAATTAGCACTGTGCGTAGTATTGTAGGAGGAGGAATTTTGGTGAGGAGGGAGGGGAATCCAGATGGCGTCACTGTGTGTGGCAGCCACTCTTGTTTTGCTCACCATACTAGCTTAGTGGTTTGCTATGGTGAACACATATGTACATGGGTATATACAATGTGTGAATATAGTGTAATAAAAGCAACAGGAATATGTTAGGAGGAGCAATTTTGGTGAGGGAGGTGGCATCGAACTTGTAGCATTGTCGTCTGCTGTGTGACTTGTCATGCAGTGTATAGTGGCCACTGTGCTGTTTGGACACAATACCAGCTTAGTTGTATAATTATGGTGAATAAAACATGTAGATACTTATATATAACATGTGTGAATAGCGTAATAAAAACAATAACAGCATGGTGGAAGGAGGAATGTTAGCAGGTAAGGTGTTGGAGGAGTGATGGGGGCTGGCTGGATGTGGCAGCTCACACTAGCGGAGTTATGAGTGTGTTGATGGTGAATGTATATAGTGTGATAGTGTATAGTGTGTAAATATGTTGTAAATATACATAATTTAACATGAAACATTGGAAATATGAGCACTATATGTGAACACATTTGTGACAGTGCATGTAACACAGTGTCTTGGAACAGTACGGATGTTCTACTGCCATAATATTGTGTACGTGTTCATTATACACAGGATTGGCAAGAAAAAACAAAACAAATGTATTTGGAAATGTACACAAAAAATGGAAAACAAATTATTTGTGACAACTCGCGCATGTTGAAACTGGCTTTGGGAGTCTATGCCATGGGCGACCAAATCATGACGTCATATGCCATTTTCCACACCCCATTGCAGCCAAAGTAAGTAAAATTTTGATTTTTTTTTTTACATATCTGTGATCAGGGAAGGGTATTTAACATTTTCAAAAACAAAAACAAAAATTTTTGCCAAGAATTTATTTCCTGTGCACAAGGGGAAGGGGTGCCAAATTTGGAGCCCAGGCAGTACAGTGGTTCAGTAGGTACCCTGGAGTTAGTCAGCTTGTTGAGGGGTTGCATCCTGGGCGGGGTCAGTAATTCAACCTTTAGGAGGGGGGGGGGGTGGATCCTCGATGTCAGCCTTACATGTATGAATACACTCCGGCTGCCTGTCCCCACAACACATTGAATTATAATTATTTTTATTATCTGTACTTTCTTTGTGGTCACGTATGAATAAATGAATCATGATTATTTTTGTGACAAAAGAAATTGGAGGTGAGAAATAATAAAAGTACATTACTGTACAGCAGCTGAACAGTAATGTACTTTTATTTTATCTGTATTTTACAATGAATACTAATAGCTGTGCACTTACCATGGTTCTTAGCAGCATAGTTTTCTGCAATTGATGTCAATTGTATGTCAACATCATGCAAGGTCATTTTTCCCTCAGCAGGACAACGGTTCTTCAAAACATAGTATGCTACCTCTGCAAAATCTCCAGATTCACCTCCAGATGTTGACTTGGGCTTTCTGCAATAAAGAAAGGGAGAAAATGTTCTTCTCTAATAATACCAAATAGTATACCCACAATTTTTCTCCTTTGCTGGGTGATCCTATCTCTAACTCTTCCAGTGCATGATATGGATGGGAATGATCTCGCAAATTAACCATAAACTGCACAACAGAATTGGGGAAGTTTTAAAATACAGCATAAAATTGGGAAGTCCTGCTGGGTAAACAGGAAAACCAGACACTGCCCAGGGGCAATAGTAAACAGCCACCATCTTAAAAAAATCCTGAGTAGGCTGCATTGGCAGGAAGGCCTTAGTTTGTATCAAGTTACCATGGCTGACACATGACTTTCTGCCTTACAATGCCAATCTGTGGCTCACTTCACACAATGGCTGACTGATGATGCAATTCTGAAGAAACTGATGGAAACTGATGAGGAAAGAATCATGGATGATTCTGACAGATACATGTGTAAATGACCCTAGGGTGAGGCCTACACCACCACCACTGCTGGTACAACACCACTCGACACCACCACTGGCACCACAAGACTAGCCATGTGAGTCTTTCCAACATGCAAAGGCTGTGAATATATAGAAGATGTTTCATTTTCTCGATTTAGTGACTTGGAATCTGAGAGTAAATTTAGCAGCAGCGTGGCAAGTAGTAGCAGTGTAAATGGTGCTACCAGACAAAAGCCCTCCTGATTCAACTGCTAACCCCACCAAACACCATCATGTGATGTTGCATGGAGGAAATTGAGGGAAGATTGCACCCATCTTCAACTGTTACGCCTTCATCTTCCAATGTTCGCATCTGCAGTGTGTGAAGTGGGATGGCTTCATCTCTAGCCAACATAGTTTTG